>NC_041396.2:14244025-14544025 GCF_900747795.2 Erpetoichthys calabaricus | reverse complement strand
AAAATAACAGTGGGAGGTCGAGCTTTTAGTTACAGGCCCCCCTAAACTGTGGAGTGGTCTGCCTGCTACTATAAGAGATGCCCCTTCGGTCTCAGCTTTCAAATCCCGGCTGAAGACTCACTACTTCACTTTAGCACACCCTGACTAGAGCTGCTGATTAACTGTACAGACTGCATCTCTATTGTCAGCCATTAGCACTAAAACATAAGTAACATGATAGTTATAACTCACCTATTCTGTTTCTCTTCTCCGTACTCACATGTGGCACTTGGTACCACGGCCCACCTGCCAAGTTGTTTTGCCTGACTAAGGTAAAGTCATCTCTGATGGAGTATCGCAGGAATCGTGAGAAAGAGGGGTCCTTTCATCGGATTGGCTGGCCAAAACACTGTTTCAGCCTAAGGTATGGAGGATCGCAGGAATCGTCAGGTAGAGGGGTCCTTTCATCGGATTAGTGCTATTTCAGCTGTGGAATGGCCAAATTGGGGAGGCAGCTTGATGAATGAGGTCTCCAGGTCTCTAAACAAATCCAAATCTTATTATGTGATATCATCCAGCCATCCTAACTACAGGGTCACGGGGGTCTGCTGGGGCCTGTGTTGGCCAATCCCAGCCAACACAGGGCGCAAGGCAGGAAACAAACCCCGGGCAGGGCGCCAGCACACCACAGGGCGTGCACACACACACAAACTAAGGACAACTGAGAATCGCCAATGCACCTAACCTCCACGTCTTTGGACTGTGGGAGGAAACCCACGCAGACACGGGGAGAACATGCAAACTCCACACAGGGAGGACCCGGGAAGTGAACCTCAGGTCTCCTAACTGCGAGGCAACAACGCTACCACTGCGCCACCGTGCCGTCCCTATGTGATATCATCTACTTTTAAATTCTACTCCATACTTCTAAAATTTTAATTTTTATACTGTATTGAGGATTTGTTCTGTTCTGTGTATTGTATTGTATTGTATTGTATTGACCCCCCTTCTTTTTGACACCCACTGCATGCCCAACCCACCTGGAAAGGGGTCTCTCTCTGAACTGCCTTTCCTGAGGTTTCTTCCATTTTTTCCCTACAATGTTTTTTTTTGGGAAGTTTTTTCCTTGTCTTCTTAGAGAGTCAAGGCTGGGGGGCTGTCAAAAGGCAGGGTCTGTTAAAGCCCATTGCAGCACTCCTTGTGTGATTTTGGGCTATACAAAAATAAATTGTGTTGTATTGTATTTCGTCATGTGGTGGGTGCGGCAGCGCACTGTACCAGTGTATGCTCCCCAACTTGACTTGACTTGACTTGACCAGTACTGGAGCAGTTTTCTTTGGACCAATGAAATGAAGTTCAATATGTAGATAGATAGATAGATCTTTATTGTCATTGTCACTTTTACAAAGTGTAGCAGGATGATGAATAGAGATGAATATGGAGAAGACGAGAAACAGCTCATGATCTAATGCAGGGGTAGGTAACGTCGGTCCTGGAGTGCCACAGTATGTGCAGGTTTTTGTTCCAACCCAGTTCCTTAACGAGAACTCAATTATTGCTGACATTTTAATGCTTCATTTTAGTGGTCTCGCTTGTTAAGGTTCTCCAACCTTAATTGCTTATTTCAATCTTAAACTGCTGCATTCAGTGTTTTAATTGCTCCTTATTAGCAATAAGATGTAAAAGACAAAGCAGCCAGCAGTTCTCCAGCTAGCTTTTTTCCAATTACATCTGTGTGTGTTCATCATGCACGGTTTGATTTAATAAAACACTTAATAGAAAAATGTGACAGACTGAAAATGATCTGTTTTAGGCTTCAAATCATTTGGATGATATCTTTGGAAAGGAAAAAAACCTACGATATAAAAGCCTTACATTGCACAGACTAACAAGCCATAAAATTAAATAAGGTCTGAGATTGGCAATGATTGGTTTCTAATTAAGCAATTGGGTTGAATGAAAACCTGTAGCCACTGCGGCTCACCAGGACCGACATTGCCTACCCCTGTTTTACATCTTATTGCTAATAAGGAGCAATTAAAACACTGAATGCAGCAGTTTAAGATTGAAATAAGCAATTAAGGTTGGAGAACCTTAACAAGCGAGACCACTAAAATGAAGCATTAAAATATCACTTAAGCAATATGTGCTTCATCAGCAATAATTGAGTTCTCGTTAAGGAACTGGGTTGGAACAAAAACCTGCACATACTGTGGCACTCCAGGACCGACGTTACCTACCCCTGATCTAATGAATACCACATCATCTGTGAAGGGTTACATTATCAAGCTCACCGTACCCTGGGAGGATTCCGTGGATGAGGCATACGAGCGGAAATATCTACGCTATGCTGAGTTATCTGTGGTGGGTTGGCACCCTGCCCGGGATTGGTTACTGCCTTGTGCCCTGTGTTGGCTGGGATTGGCTCCAGCAGACCCCCATGACCCTGTGTTCGGATTCAGCGGGTTGGAAAATGGATGGATGGATGGATGCTGAGTTAGCTGCTGAAGCACAACATCACAGCTGGACCATGGAAGTTCGCCCAGTGGAAGTTGGATGCAGAGGGTTTGTGGCAACATCTACCATCAAACTGCTGAGAGACCTGGGAATTAGGGGTCAGAGCCAGCGCGCAGCCATCAAAGCTGCATCAGAGGCAGCGGAGAGAAGTAGCCAGTGGCTTTGGATGAAGAGGAATGCCCTCTGCTGGGCCCACAAAAATTAGGCTGCCATACATAGGTTCATGAGATGTCAGTCATTTGACACCAAAGCAACTCTCATGACTAATTGGGAATGGGATGCAAGCTTAGGGCTGATCACCCTATAGCTGGCCGCCTCTGGTGAGGGTGTATAGTGTGAAAGGCCGAAACACCCCATGAGCCAGAGGAACACTACTGATGATGCGTCCCAATATTCTACAAAAGTCTACCATTCACCATTTACCGACAAGCGTAACTGAACCTATTGTACGTGCTTGCAGAAGGATAATAACATCTCATTCTGTGTTTCGTAATCTGAAGCATGGTGGAGGCCGTGTTATGGCATGGGCATGCCTGACCGCCAGTGGAAGTGGTTCACTTGTGTTTATTGATGATGATATGACTGATGGCAGAAAATTCTGAAGTGTCCAGGGTGCTCTACCGTCTGCTCAGATTCAGCCAAATTCTGCAAAACTGAAAAGACGGAGTGGCGGCTCTGAGGTTAGGGATCTGCACTGGCAATCGGAAGGTTGGCAGTTCGAATCCCGTAAATGCCAAAAAGGGACTCTGCTCTGTTGGGCCCTTGAGCGAGGCCCTTAACCCTGCAATTGCTGAGCGCTTTGAGTAGTGAGAAAAGCGCTATATAAATGCAAAGAATTATTATTATTATAATTAAGGACGACACTTCACAGTACAGATGGACAATGAGCCGAAACATACTGGGACAGCAAGCCAAGTGCTTTTCAATGCAAAGAACTGGAAGATTCTTTAATGGCCGAGTCAATCAACTGATCTCCACCCAACTGGAGTTTGCTGAAGACAAAATTAATGGCAGAAAGTCTAACGAAGATGGCGGGCAGTAAAGGCCTGGCAGGGCATCACTGGGGTGGAGATGACCGGGGGTTCAGACTTAAGGCAGTCATTGACTGGAAAGGATTTCAGCCAAGAATTGAAAATGATCATTATATTCATGATTATGTTAGCTTGACTTTCGAGCCCCTGAAACTAGGGGGACCACGTATAAAAATGGCTGTCTTTTCCTAAACAGAATGTTTTTGTTAAACCCCTTGAATTAAAGCTGAAAGTCTACACTTCAATCAAATCTTGATTGCTTTATCTCAAATCCTTTGTGGTGGTGCACAGAGCCAAACGTATGCAAATTGTATCGCTGTCCAAATACTTACGAACCACTTTTTCCATGTGATAATTTATTTCATAATTACCATTTAATTTATTGTCTTTTGGCACATTTAGTGGTATTACTATACAAAATAATCATTTTTTTATGTAACATTCTTGGATGCTAAGAAAAATCTTAAGAGAAACAAATTGAAAACACCGTTTCAAAGCACGTCTCAGTCAACTGCCGCCCTCCCGCAAACACCCGCTTCAAATATCCCAGCATGCCCGGCATTGCCCTCTCCCCTTCCCACACGTCGCACCCTTACACGGTAGAGTTTCGGCCCTGTTCTTTTGGATCATTATGCAGAGTTGTAGCACCAGTTGAGGGGCGCTCTCCAAGAAGGTTTCCAGGAGGCGCAGCATGTTGACATCTGCATACTCGTACATCATGGCCCAGTAGAAGCGGCGCTGGTGTTCTTTTTGCCGCCGGCTCTGGATTCCGAGGTACATCGTGCGAATATACCTGCAGGCGGAAACAGAAATACAAGAAAAAAATAGGGTTAGGGTTAAGTGATCACCAGAGACTGTTGGAAAAGACAGACATGACAATTAAGCCCCTGCCTGCTGATCCTCCCAATCTGAAAGAGAATGCTAACGTCCCACCTGAACTAATGGAAACCCAGCAGCTGATAGCAGCAGACAGGCCTGTCACTCCATTGTCATGAAGCTTACTAACATGCGTCAGCAGCTCAGATTTCACAGAAATTACAGCAAGATGACAAAATGTAAGAGCTAAGACTCTGGGCACTGGAGTAAAAAGAGTTTACTGTCATGTCCCTAAAAGAAAGAGCGCTCTTTTACTGACAGGCACGCCAGCTCAAGAAACTGAATCTATAGAAGATCTACAGATCTTTGAGACTGGAATGGCTGGTGTTCTGGAAGAGAGAAGCCCTGTGTTCTTCTGCATTTACATTCACGTTTATTTACCCAAAGCGACTTACAAAAGAGGTCAACAGTAAACATCGGTTTACGGAAATTTCACCCCTCACATGTCGCCCCTGGCACATTTCGCCCCTCACATTTCTCCCCTGGCACATTTCACCCCTGGCATGTTTCACCCCTCACATTTCGCTCCTGGCACGTTTCACTTCTCACATTTTGCCCCTCACATTTCACCCCTGGCACATTTCGCCCCTGGCATGTTTCACCCCTCACATTTCACCCCTGGCACGTTTCACCTCTCACATTTTGCCCCTCACATTTTGCCCTGGCACGTTTCACCTCTCACATTTCGCCCCTCACATTTTGCCCCTGGCACGTTTCACCCCTCACATTTCACCTCTCACATTTCGCCACCGGCACATTTCACCTCTCACATTTCGCCCCTCACATTTCACCCCTGGCACATTTTACCACTCACATTTCGCCCCCAGCATGTTTCACCTCTCACATTTTGCCCCTGGCACGTTTCACCCCTCACATTTCACCTCTCACATTTTGTCCCTGGCACATTTCACCTCTCACATTTCGCCCCTCACATTTCACCCCTGGCACATTTCACCACTCACATTTCGCCCCCAGCACGTTTCACCTCTCACATTTCGCCCCTGGCACGTTTCACCTCTCACATTTTGCCCCTGGCACGTTTCACCCCTCACATTTCGTCCCTGGCACATTTCACCTCTCACATTTCGCCCCTCACATTTCACCCCTGGCACATTTCACCCCTCACATTTCGCCCCCAGCACATTTCACCTCTCACATTTCGCCCCTCACATTTCACCCCTGGCACATTTTACCACTCACATTTCGCCCCCGGCACGTTTCACCTCTCACATTTTGCCCCTGGCACGTTTCACCCCTCACATTTTTCCCCTGGCACGTTTCACCCCTCACATTTCACTCCTGGCATGTTTCACCCCTCACATTTCACTCCTGGCACGTTTCACTTCTCACATTTCGCCCCCAGCACGTTTCACCTCTCACATTTCGCCCCTGGCACGTTTCACCCGTCACATTTCTCCCCTGGCATGTTTCACCCCTCACATTTCGCTCCTGGCACGTTTCACTTCTCACATTTCGCCCCTGGCACATTGCACCCCTCACATTTCGCCCCTGGCATGTTTCACCCCTCACATTTCGCTCCTGGCACGTTTCACTGCTCACATTTCGCCCCTCACATTTCACCTCTCACATTTTGCCCCTCACATTTCGCCCCTGGCATGTTTCACCTCTCACATTTTGCCCCTGGCACGTTTCACCCCTCACATTTCGCCCCTGGCACATTTCACCTCTCACATTTCGCCCCTCACATTTTGCCCCTGGCACATTTCACCCCTGGCACATTTCGCCCCTCACATTTTGCCCCTGGCACATTTCACCCCTCACATTTTGCCCCTGGCACATTTCACCCCTGGCACATTTCGCCCCTGGCATGTTTCACCCCTCACATTTCACCCCTGGCACGTTTCACCTCTCACATTTTGCCCCTCACATTTTGCCCTGGCACGTTTCACCTCTCACATTTCGCCCCTCACATTTTGCCCCTGGCACGTTTCACCACTCACATTTCACCTCTCACATTTCGCCCCTCACATTTCACCCCTGGCACATTTCACCACTCACATTTTGCCCCTCACATTTTGCCCTGGCACGTTTCACCTCTCACATTTCGCCCCTCACATTTTGCCCCTGGCACGTTTCACCACTCACGTTTCACCTCTCACATTTCGCCCCTGGCACGTTTCACCTCTCACATTTTGTCCCTGGCACATTTCACCTCTCACATTTCGCCCCCGGCACATTTCACCCCTCACATTTCGCCCCCAGCACATTTCACCTCTCACATTTCGCCCCTCACATTTCACCCCTGGCACATTTTACCACTCACATTTCGCCCCCAGCATGTTTCACCTCTCACATTTTGCCCCTGGCACGTTTCACCCCTCACATTTCACCTCTCACATTTCGCCCCCGGCACATTTCACCTCTCACATTTCGCCCCTCACATTTCACCCCTGGCACATTTCACCACTCACATTTCGCCCCCAGCACGTTTCACCTCTCACATTTCGCCCCTGGCACGTTTCACCTCTCACATTTTGCCCCTGGCACGTTTCACCCCTCACATTTCGTCCCTGGCACATTTCACCTCTCACATTTCGCCCCTCACATTTCACCCCTGGCACATTTCACCCCTCACATTTCGCCCCCAGCACATTTCACCTCTCACATTTCGCCCCTCACATTTCACCCCTGGCACATTTTACCACTCACATTTCGCCCCCGGCACGTTTCACCTCTCACATTTTGCCCCTGGCACGTTTCACCCCTCACATTTTTCCCCTGGCACGTTTCACCCCTCACATTTCACTCCTGGCATGTTTCACCCCTCACATTTCACTCCTGGCACGTTTCACTTCTCACATTTCGCCCCTCACATTTCGCCCCCAGCACGTTTCACCTCTCACATTTCGCCCCTGGCACGTTTCACCCGTCACATTTCTCCCCTGGCATGTTTCACCCCTCACATTTCGCCCCTGGCATGTTTCACCCCTCACATTTCGCTCCTGGCACGTTTCACTGCTCACATTTCGCCCCTCACATTTCACCTCTCACATTTTGCCCCTCACATTTCGCCCCTGGCATGTTTCACCTCTCACATTTCGCCCCTGGCACGTTTCACCCCTCACATTTCGCCCCTGGCACATTTCACCTCTCACATTTCGCCCCTCACATTTTGCCCCTGGCACATTTCACCCCTGGCACATTTCGCCCCTCACATTTTGCCCCTGGCACATTTCACCCCTGGCACATTTCGCCCGTGGCACGTTTCACCTCTCACATTTCGCACCTCACATTTCACCCCTGGCACATTTCGCCCCTCACATTTCACCCCCAGCACGTTTCACCTCTCACATTTCG
This sequence comes from Erpetoichthys calabaricus, assembly GCF_900747795.2. Classification (NCBI taxonomy): domain Eukaryota; kingdom Metazoa; phylum Chordata; class Cladistia; order Polypteriformes; family Polypteridae; genus Erpetoichthys; species Erpetoichthys calabaricus. The sequence continues at coordinate 14,536,304 of NC_041396.2, read as the reverse complement.
CCCCTGGCATGTTTCACCTCTCACATTTCGCCCCTCACATTTCACCCCTGGCACATTTCACCACTCACATTTCGCCCCTGGCACGTTTCACCATTCACATTTTGCCCCCGGCATGTTTTGTCCCCACTACATTTTGCCTCCATGATATTTCTCCCCCACCCCAGTAACTTCTAATACCCACACCCAGATGTTTTGAGTGTTGGAAGTTTCTAGAAAAAAATAAAAGTGAATAACCATTCTCCATGTTCAAAACTGACTTTCCTAATTTATACATTTTTGTAGCAAAATGATAAAAAAGTTACCAATAGTGCATCACTTAAATGAAAAGCTCTGTAAACATATATAGGAAATCCTTTCTGCCATAGTGAAATTTTAGAAAGTTGATATTAGGTTTAGTCACGGTGCAAAAAGGCGGCACGGTAGCACAGTGGGTAGCGCTGCTGCCTCGCAGTAAGGAGACCTGGGGTTCGCTTTCCGGGTCCTCAAGTGTGTGGAGTTTGCATGTTCTCTCTGTGTCTGTGTGGTTTTCCTCCCACAGTCCAAAGACATGCAGGTTAGGTGCATTGGCGATACTAAATTGTCCCTAGTGTGTGCTTGGCATGTGTGTGTCCTGCGGTGGGCTGGCGCCCTGCCCAGGGTTTGTTTCCTGCCTTGCACCCTGTGTTGGCTGGGATTGGCTCCAGCAGACCCCCGTGACTCTGTAGTTAGGAAATAGTGGGTTGGATAATTGATTGACATTTCGCACCAGCACATTTTGCCCCTCACATATCGTCCCTGGCACATTTTGCCCCCACTACATTTTGCCTCCATGATATCCCAGTAGTAACTTCTACTACCCACACCTAGACGTTTTTGAGTGTTGGAAGTTTCTACAAAAAATAAAGTGAATAAGCATTCTCACCGTTGCAAAATGATAAAAAAGTTAGCAATAGTGCATCACTTAAATGAAACATTCTGTAAACATATAGACATTTTTATTTCAATTAAACGATTCCAAATGATTTTACAAAAATTAATATCATATGCCGTTGCGAAAAAACATACATGAAATACAACCCCAAATCAGAAAAAGTTGGGACAGTGTGGAAAATGTGAATAAAAAAAGAAAAAAGCAAGTTATAAATTCTCCTCAAATTTTATTTCATTGCAGACAGTATGAACACAAAATAATTCATTTTTTTTTTGTCAACATCATTTGATTTGTAAATAAATATCCATTCTTGCCATTCAGGCTTGCAACACATTTCAAAAAAAGTTGGGACAGTACAGCATTTACCACTTTGTACAGTTCCCCTGTCTTTTAACAACACTTAAAAGACGTTTAGGCATTGAAGAAATCGAGTGACTAAGTGTCGCAGGTGTTAGTTTGTCCCATTCTTCCTGCAAACAACGTTTTAGGTGCGCAACAGTACGGGGTCTTCGTTGACGCATTTTTCGTTTCAAAATGCGCCGAACATTCTCTATAGGAGACAAATCACCCTCTTCTTACGCAGCCATGCCTTTGTTATGCGTGCAGTATGTGGTTTGGCATTGTCTTGCTGAAATAAGCATGGGCGTCCCTGGAAAAGACGTCGTCTTGAAGGCAGCATTTGTTCCTCCAAAACTGAGATATACTTCTCAGCACTGATGGTGCCATCGCAGAAGTGCAAGTTACCTTTGCCGAAGGCACTGACACAACCCCATACCATGACAGACCCTGGCTTTTGGACTTGTATCTGGTAACAGTCTGGATGGTCCTTTTCCTCTTTGGTCCGCAGCACACGGCGTCCATTTCTTCCAAAAAAGATGTGAAAAACCGATTTGTCTGACCACAATACACGTTTCCACTGCACAATGGACCATCCCAGATGCCTCCGAGCCCAGAGAAGTCGACGGCGCTTCTGGACACTATTTATGTAGGGCTTCCTTCTGGCACAGTACAGTTTTAGCTGGCATTTCCTAATGTAACTACGTACTGTAGTGCTTGAGAGTGACTTCCTGAAGTAGTCCTGAGCCCACACAGTTATATCATTTATTGATGAATGACGGTTTTTAATGCAGTGCCGTCTGAGGGCTCGGAGATCACGGCCATTCAGTTTAGGCTTGTGCCCTTGGCCTTTGCGCACGGTAATTTCTCCAGATTCCCTGATTCTTTTCACTATGTTATGCACTGTAGAGGGAGAAATGCCCAAATCTCTTCCTATCTGTTTTTGAGAAACGTTTTTCTTCATCATTTCAAAGATTTTTGCCCGCACTTGGTGGCAAACTGGCGATCCTCTGCCCATCTTTGCTCCTAAAGGAGTAGGCCTTTCCTTGATGCTGCTTTTGTACCGAATCATGATTGCAATCACCTGTTAACATCACCAGTTTCAAATCACATCATAATTTAGTTATTATACCTCATTACTACCCCTTAATTGCCCCCATCCCAACTTTTTTTGAAATGTGTTGCAAGCCTGAATGGCAAGAATGGATATTTATTTACAAATCAAATGATGTTGACAAAAAAAACATGAATTATCTTGTGTTCATACTGTCTGCAATGAAATAAAATTTGAGGAGAATTTATAACTTGCTTTTTTCTTTTTTTATTCACATTTTCCACACTGTCCCAACTTTTTCTGATTTGGGGTTGTACAATTACAGTGGTGTGAAAAACTATTTGCCCCCTTCCTGATTTCTTATTCTTTTGCATGTTTGTCACACAAAATGTTTCTGATCATCAAACACATTTAACCATTAGTCAAATATAACACAAGTAAACACAAAATGCAGTTTTTAAATGATGGTTTTTATTATTTAGGGAGAAAAAAAATCCAAACCTACATGGCCCTGTGTGAAAAAGTAATTGCCCCCTTGTTAAAAAATAACCTAACTGTGGTGTATCACACCTGAGTTCAATTTCCGTAGCCACCCCCAGGCCTGATTACTGCCACACCTGTTTCAATCAAGAAATCACTTAAATAGGAGCTGCCTGACACAGAGAAGTAGACCAAAAGCACCTCAAAAGCTAGACATCATGCCAAGATCCAAAGAAATTCAGGAACAAATGAGAACAGAAGTAATTGAGATCTATCAGTCTGGTAAAGGTTATAAAGCCATTTCTAAAGCTTTGGGACTCCAGCGAACCACAGTGAGAGCCATTATCCACAAATGGCAAAAACATGGAACAGTGGTGAACCTTCCCAGGAGTGGCCGGCCGACCAAAATTACCCCAAGAGCGCAGAGACAACTCATCCGAGAGGTCACAAAAGACCCCAGGACAACGTCTAAAGAACTGCAGGCCTCACTTGCCTCAATTAAGGTCAGTGTTCACGACTCCACCATAAGAAAGAGACTGGGCAAAAACGGCCTGCATGGCAGATTTCCAAGACGCAAACCACTGTTAAGCAAAAAGAACATTAGGGCTCGTCTCAATTTTGCTAAGAAACATCTCAATGATTGCCAAGACTTTTGGGAAAATACCTTGTGGACTGATGAGTCAAAAGTTGAACTTTTTGGAAGGCAAATGTCCCGTTACATCTGGCGTAAAAGGAACACAGCATTTCAGAAAAAGAACATCATACCAACAGTAAAATATGGTGGTGGTAGTGTGATGGTCTGGGGTTGTTTTGCTGCTTCAGGACCTGGAAGGCTTGCTGTGATAGATGGAACCATGAATTCTACTGTCTACCAAAAAATCCTGAAGGAGAATGTCCGGCCATCTGTTCGTCAACTCAAGCTGAAGCGATCTTGGGTGCTGCAACAGGGCAATGACCCAAAACACACCAGCAAATCCACCTCTGAATGGCTGAAGAAAAACAAAATGAAGACTTTGGAGTGGCCTAGTCAAAGTCCTGACCTGAATCCAATTGAGATGCTATGGCATGACCTTAAAAAGGCGGTTCATGCTAGAAAACCCTCAAATAAAGCTGAATTACAACAATTTTGCAAAGATGAGTGGGCCAAAATTCCTCCAGAGCGCTGTAAAAGACTCATCGCAAGTTATCACAAACGCTTGATTGCAGTTATTGCTGCTAAGGGTGGCCCAACCAGTTATTAGGTTCAGGGGGCAATTACTTTTTCACACAGGGCCATGTAGGTTTGGATTTTTTTTCTCCCTAAATAATAAAAACCACCATTTACAAACTGCATTTGTGTTTACTTGTGTTATATTTGACTAATTGTTAAATGTGTTTGATGATCAGAAACATTTTGTGTGACAAACATGCAAAAGAATAAGAAATCAGGAAGGGGGCAAATAGTTTTCACACCACTGTATGTACTAAATGAATCCATCCATGTATCAATTATCCAACCCGCTATATCCTAACTACAGGGTCATGGGTGTCTGCTGGAGCCAATCCCAGCCAACACAGGGCACAAGGCAGGAAACAAACCCCGGGCAGGGCGCCAACCCACCACAGGGCACACACACACACACCAAGCACAATTTTGGATTGCCAATGCACCTAACCTGCATGTCTTTGGAATGTGGGAGGAAATCCATGCAGACACAGGGAGAACATGCAAACTCCACGCAGGGAAGCGAACCCGGGTCTCCTAACTGCGAGGCAGCAGCGCTACCACTGCGCCACCCATATGTGTAAATAGATTTGCTAACTTGACACAAAAGCCATAAATAAATGAAATAATCAAAATGGTAAATCTACGGTTTTCATGTCAAAATGAAAACCGTACATTTCAAAAAAACCTTTAAAATCGACCCCAAACGTTAAAATTTGTAAAATTTCGCATGCCATTTTCTCTTCAAGTAATGATAAAAAAGCGATCAGATCTTTATCGAAAAGCCGTACCGCACAAAATAAATTTTTAAATCAATTTTGGGGTTAAAGTCAATTTCTACAGGTTTTGTTTTGTTTAATTTCAAATTTTCGATAATAAAATAAAATATTATTTTCTAGTTTGTTATTGTTTTAATATTTTGAATTACTAGTGTAAGGGGGGCACCAAAATGGCTTAGTGCTTAGGGCATCTAAGGGTCTTAATCCGGCCCTGTCCAGGAGTGATTAATGATAGAAGAGTTTCTGCAAAAGTGAAAGGAAAGCTCTAGAAAATGGTAGTGAGACCAACTACGCTGTGTGGTTTGGAGACGGTAGCACTGACAAAAGACGGGAGGCAGCGCTGGAAGTGGCGGAGCTGAAGACGCTACGATTTTCGTGCGGTGTAAGAAGGGTAGAGAGGATTAGAAAAGAGGATATTAGAGGGACCAAAAGGTGACCAAGTGAGAGAGGTGAGATTGAGAAGATTTGGGCACATGCAGAGGAGAGATGAGGGGTACATCGGGAAAAGAATGTCGAGGATGGAACCGCCAGAGGAAAAGAGGAAGGCCAAAGAGGAGGTTTATGGATGTGGTGAGGGAGGACATGAAGGCAGCCAGTGTGGCAGAAAAGCATGTAAAAGACGGCGATAGATGGAGACGGATGATCCACTGTGGCGACTCCTAAATGAGAGCGGACAAAAGAAGAAGTATAGAACTGTTACATTTTACTAACATCTTAAATAATTTCTGCACGATGATGTCAGGATTTGCAAGGCATGACAATCACGTGGTCCACAACACTTAGTGATGTTGCAACAGCAAAAGATTGAGCAGGCCTCAAAATAAAGAAAAAACAAACTAGGACTTACCCCCAGGCAGCCTGGCCCCCAAACTCAAAAGGCCCGCAGCTACACCTGCACAGCCCCAAAATGGGGTTCAGGCTTTGTGACGGTCTGGGTTTGCTCCACAGTCCCTGGCAGGCTTGAACCCAGAACTGTTGATAATGAAACCGAGAACGAGCCAGAAGATTAGTTGTGCATGTAAATGTGGATTGTTAAGAAACCAGCGGTTATTCACCTTCACCCGTAAACGCACTGACTGTCGGTGAACTCCAATTCCACCCTTGGGCAGTCACTATGAGCTGTGGCACGTCATGTGTTACAAATTAAAACACCTGCTGCAGCCAAATAAAAAAGTGTAAAGTAGCAGCACCAGGATGATATCATTGTAATAACAATACCACTAACAATAAATAAATGCATTACTTGAAAAAATCAATTCATGAGTAAAAAAGATTGAATCTACTGTTTTGATTCATAACAACAACGGAATAAAAAAAGTATGGGACTCAGGACCAGATTGAAGTGAGAATTCCTGACCCTGCTGCCACCTTCATAATCTCTGATGTGTGCTCTCTTTTGCCAGGTTGTAGGCCTGCTGAGAAAACACCTTCCCACGCCGCCGATGATTTCATATGGCTTAGTAATGAAGACACAGTATGCTGATCACCACGAAGGCAGACAGGCGGCAGATTGATTTCTCATTCCTTCTATGATTGCTGGGCTGGAGAAGGCAGCAGTAATGAGCTCTTAGGGGTCCACTTGACACCGAGCAACTAGATTAAGTCACAGGATGGCAGCCTCTGTCACACGAGCACTTACACACAAATCAGAGGTTTCTTCCCAACTGTTCTTTCTATAGGTCAAATGTTACATCAAGCTAACTTTGAGTGCTGTTGCCGTTACTTAGCCAAACCAAAACGGAGTCATAGGTGCTGTCTCTGGGTGGGCATAAGCAACCCACCAATGTCAGAGCAATGCCAGAGAAAAGTCACGATGGTGCAAATGAACTGAGGAGTCCACACCAGCTGCGTCAGCCGCCATATGTTACTCCTTTTACAGGCTTCTAAAACTGCGCTCAGGCAGCAGGTTAAAATGACACCATTCAAAGCTTTGCCTCATATTCTATTTTGTTTTGTTTTTTTTCCTTCACTGTTGAAATTAATTTTGCAATCTATAAAAATCTAATATGAATGTGTACTGACTTGTATCCTGAACCAGCAAATGATAACACATTGACTGCCACAGTGAAACAGTCAGTTCTCTCCTGATGCTAAAGTAAAATCAGGAGGTTAAATTAGATAGATAGATAGATAGATAGATAGATAGATAGATAGATAGATAGATAGATAGATAGATAGATAGATAGATAGATAGAAAGGCACTATATGATAGATAGATAGATAGATAGATAGATAGATAGATAGATAGATAGATAGATAGATAGATAGATAGATAGAAAGGCACTATATGATAGATAGATAGATAGATAGATAGATAGATAGATAGATAGATAGATAGATAGAAAGGCACTATATGATAGATAGATAGATAGATAGATAGATAGATAGATAGATAGATAGATAGATAGATAGATAGATAGATAGATAGATAGATAGATATGAAAGGCACTATATAATAGATAGATAGATAGAAAGGCACTATATGATAGATAGATAGATAGATAGATAGATAGATAGATAGATAGATAGATAGATAGATAGATAGATAGATAGATAGAAAGGCACTATATGATAGATAGATAGATAGATAGATATGAAAGGCACTATATAATAGATAGATAGATAGATAGATAGATAGATAGATAGATAGATAGATAGATAGATAGATAGATAGATAGATAGATATGAAAGGCACTATATAATAGATAGATAGATAGATAGATAGATAGATAGATAGATAGATAGATAGATTTTTTTTTTTTTTTTTTTAAAAACAAACTTTATTGACAGAAAAAAAAAACACCAGTCAACTATACAACAACTTACACATTATATTATTATAAATACATTTTCATGTTAAATATTTTTGGAAAAACACAACTGAACCCACAAACCTCCCCTAAAAAACAAACCGCAGTTCTTCATTAATACAGTCACATAATATACTATTCACACACCATATTGCTTTAAACTTGTCAAGATTCTTTGTGGATTTGTAAAAATTAAAATCTATCAAAATGCGACTGATGCACAGTATTTTAAAAACTACAATCGGATCTTGTAAACCACTCTCTACAATTTTGTACTTTCTGGTTTTCCAAATGGCTAATTTACTTTGCCCCATGATAAAGTTTGCCAAATTTACATTGTTTCCATTTCTTTTTGTTGTTTTAAACCCGAACAGAAAGCCCACCCTGGTGTCCACCATTTCCAATCCCCCAACAAGCCTCTCTATTAAATTAAACAATGGCTCCAGCCTTGTACAGAACATAAAGCAGTGTAACACGGTTTCTCTTTCCCCACAGCAACAACTGTCAGACACCCCTGGCATAATAATTGACAAGAAGGAGTTCACAGCTAAGATCCCATGTAAGACCCTCCACTGTAAATCTCCCACCCTACTGGTCAATGGTGGCTTGTATAGCGACCTCCAGGCTGGCTCTGAGAATTCTGTGCATCTGATCTGTCTCCTCCATGGAGTGTCTGGTATCGTCCTCAGGGAGTCTCGGTGTCTCACCTTTACGCACATCCAGTACATTTGTTTCCCTGTAGCCGTTGGCAAAGGCAAGTCCATCAGCCTTTGCACTGAAAGAAATTTGCTCTGCTCCACCGTTGTCCAGTCACCCACAGGAGATACCAAAAGTGGTGGAAACTCAGGATCCTCAGGTGGATGAGTCCGTTCATTGAACATGTCTCTCAGGAGTGCCGAGCTCTCAGCTGACAGTGAAGCCTTTATTTGTGTTAAAAAAGTCTGCACCACTCGCAGTGACCGCACTCCAATCTGTTGTGCAATTTCTTTTGCATTCTTCCAACAGAAATTTTCACAGTCAATAAACTCTTTTAGTTTTGTACAGCCTCCACTTTTAAGATGATTAGTAAAAGTTTGAGACAGTCCCACTGAACTACTGAACTTCAGATTGTTTACAATGGGCTCTTCCAAAACCCAGAACAATGACAGGCTGTCCTCATCCCCTTTAATTGTCACCATCTGCCAGGCTCTAAAAAGACTCTTATAAAAGTCTGGTAAGTCTGACATCTCAAATTTATTCACCTGGCATAGCGGCAGTTTTTCCAAATCTCAGGTGTTCAATGTGATCAAAAAAACGAAGTGCAAAATCCATCCACGGTTGGTGCTCAGAAGGATACAACAATTTCTGTATAGTCTGTAGCCGGAATGCAGCAACTCTTCCGACCACATCTATAATTCCTTGCCCACCTTCATCCAGTGGCTGAAACAGGACACTTCTCCTAAGCCAATGCAGGCCATCCCAAAAAAAGTTGATTAAAACTTCCTGAATACTCTGAAGCAGCTGTGCAGGAGGCTCTAAACAAATGCATTTATGCCACAGTCCTGAAGCTATGAGATTGTTAATGATGAGCATCCTGCCCCTGTAGGATAACTGAGGTAGAATCCACCTCCACCGTGAAAGCCGATCCTTCGCCTTCTGCAGTACTCCATCCCAGTTCTTTCGTATGAAGTGTTCATCCCCAAGAAACACTCCTAAATATAACAGCCCTCCAGATGACCACTGCAGGCCACCAACCAGTTGTGGTGGTTTTAAACCAGTCCAGTTTCCCACTAAGATAGCACTGCTCTTTCCCCAGTTTATTTTAGCTGAGGAAACAATTTCAAAAGATCTCTGGCATTGAAGCAAAATGTCAACGTCCTCCTGATTTTTAATGATGATAATGATGTCATCAGCGTATGCTGAAACCTTAACAGGCTCTGCAGTGCAACATGAAAATGAGAGACCAGTCAACACTCCTCTCAGTTTAACCAGAAAAGGTTCCAAGGCCAACACGTAGAGCATTCCTGACAAGGGGCACCCTTGCCTGACTCCTCTTCTGACAGCAAAAGGTTCACACAAACCACCATTGACCTTAACTACACCAGAAATGTCACTATATAATAGCTGAATATATTTAACAAACCGGTCCCCAAACCCAAAAGCCTTCATCACTTCCCATAAATATGAATGCCTGACCCTGTCAAAGGCCTTCTCTTGGTTGATAGAAATAAGACCAATCTGAAAATTAAAGAGTTTAGATGCTGCCAAAATGTCTCGAATTAAAAAAATATTATTGAAAATCATTCTATTAGGGACACAATAGCTCTGATCAGGATGCACCACCTGAGCTAAAACAGTTCGCAATCTGTTAGCTAGCGCCTTTGACAGGATTTTGTAATCAGCACAAAGGAGGGACACAGGCCGCCAGTTTTTGATATTTTGTAGGTCACCTTTTTTTGGCAGTAGTGTTATTATCGCCCTGCGGCAACTCTGAGGTAACACACCTGTTTTTATACTGTGGATGAACACCTCCAAAACATCGGAACCAATAACATCCCAGAAATCTTTATAAAATTCCACTGGAATGCCATCAATTCCTGGGACTTTTCCATTATTCAACTCCTTCAGTGCAGCAGTGAGCTCTCTTAGGCACAACTCCTTCTCCAGCTCTTCAGAGTCTGCATCACGAAAGTGCGGTAAATCCTTCAAGAAGGTCTGCTGTTCCTCAGCCTCACCTTCCTCTGTTGCAAAAAGAGTCTCAGAAAACCTCCGTACCGCCTGCCTTATCTCACCGGGGTCCTGAGTCTCCTCACCATTATCCTGTCTTATGCAATGCAAGATCTTACATTGAGAGTTCTTTTTCTCAAGTCCAAAAAAATACTGGGTTGGTGCATCCATGTCAGTTATCTGTTGGAATCTCGCCCTCACTAGAGCCCCCCGAGCCCTTGTTTCCAATAAGCTGGCAAGGCCCTTCTTTTTAATCCCAAGGGTTTCTAATAATTGGACATCTGGACCCTGCTCTAAAAGCTGCTGAATCTGAATTATTTCAGTTTCTAACATTTCCATGTCAGACTGTAGTGACTTTGTGACATTTCTGGTGTACTCCTGACATAATAAACGAATGTGGGTCTTCCCAACCTCCCACCACTGCTGTAAACGGGTGAACTCCTTCTTCATGAGTCTCCAGCTTTCCCAAAAAAAATTAAATTACTCTTTAAAACTTTGATCTTGAAGGAGGAGCGTATTAAAATGCCAGTAGGCACTACGAGGCTTATAATCACTTAAGATCACAGAACAAGACACCAAACTGTGATCTGAAAACCCAGCAGGGGTAATATGACAGTTTTTAAATAAACCGATATGGTGTTTGAAACAGAGCCTCGCCAGTGAAATAATCCCCCCATTCATCCTCCCCCATGTATATTGCCTAGTGTCCCCATTTTTATTTCGCCACACATCTTCCAGTCCTGTCCCACTCACAACTCTCTCTAATTCCTGTGCTGAGCGTGTATGCGGCTCCAGCCCGTTATTCCTATCTTTTTGTGTAACAAGGGTGCAATTAAAATCCCCACCTAGAACTAGAACTTCATGTGTGCCACATTGTGTCAGAACACCCTCCAACTTCTTAAAAAAAAGCAATCTTCTCGTTTCCATCGTTCGGGGCATATACATTAATAAAAGTGAAAGAATTGCCTTGAATTTTGACACGCACTTTGAGCAGCCTCCCCTTCACTATTTCTTCAACATCACAAAGAGCTACTTGACAGTTCTTGGAAAACAAAATGGCTACTCCAGCACTAATATTCGAACCATTACTGAAATAAATGTCCCCTTTCCAATCCCTACTCCACTCCCATTGATTTGTGCTGTCTATATGAGTTTCCTGTACAAAGATAACTTTTAAATCTTTTTGCTTTATGAATTCAAAAAAAGCCAACCTCTTATTATTATTTCTTCCACCATTAATATTCAAGCTTCCTACATTAAAGCAAGCCATGTTAACAGAAAGTATAAAAATATTTAAGATAAACCACAGTTCCCAGTATATACAGGACCTTGTAAATGTTCCAGTTGTCCTCTCCATTATTGCTTATTTTGTTTTAACTGTTTCTTCAGTCTGCTTGACAGATTCTTTAATCTGAGAAGCTCTTTATCAGTAAACAGGACAGATGAGGACTTTTCTTTTCTTAGGCTTTGTATTGATGAGATAAAAAGTTCCACATCAGGAAAGTAATCGGTCACATCTACTTCTCTTCTGCCCTCAGTTTCCATCACAAAAGTTCTAATACTTTGTGCACTGTACCCCCCTCTGCCTTTACATTCTTGCAGGTCAGACACAGTTGAACTATCCGACATTTCCTCCTCCTCCGCCTCCTCATCTCCCTCACTCAGCCCAGCCGCGTTTTCACTGTCTGCCTCAGCTAGGGCCGCGTACCTGCCCTGTGTAACCGGTGGGGCTGCAGCAGGACCCTCGCCTTCCTCAGCAGCACAAGCTGTAACATTACTGCGTTTTCGCGCGGTTCCTTCCTCCTCCCCGGCTTGTCTTTTTTTAGCAGGCCGTTTAAACCCATCGTATTGCTCAGGGGCGTTATCGTCCCCTTCCTCCATTTCGATCTCTCCCCACACACTTCCCTGTGCTGTAGCAGAATCTAGTGCTGCACTTTCATCCCCGACAACTCTCATCGATACTGGTCTGTGCATCTCCCCATTAAGCAACTCATTTTCCTTATTTAAAAGTTCAGAAACATTGACACTCTCCTCGGCCTGCGCTTCCTCTGGTGTCTTTGTGTTTTCATTACCATTGAGTACTAAAGGTCGATCTTGTAAATCGTCACGAATTACATGTAGGTTATCACGAGCAACTGCTCTGTTCACTTTGTTTGGACAATTTTTAACCAAATGCTCCTCACTTCCACACCCAAAACATTTCATTTCATCCGAACTCAGGAAAATCACATAATCGAAACCATCAATTTTAAACCTCGTAGCAACATTCATCCATTCTGTTGAGTACCATGTAAACTTGTCTCCTAAAAGACATTACATGTTTTAACTCCGGAGACTTGCACCCCAAAGGAATATAGCGGATTTTTGACACCAAACGACCGTGACGCACTAATTCCTTTTCTATCGTCTCATTTCTCAAAAATGAGGGGGGACATTTGATAAAGTTACTTTACGTGCCGGCGCCGCCAACGGAGACACCTGCACGAATGAGCCATCGATCACTACACCCTTCTCTACAATTGTCTGCACCAGATCGACAGAACTCAAAAATAATACGATCGAGCCGTTCATTCGTGAGGCGGACTTAATATTCTCACAACCGATCACAGTGCCTACCGCCAACACCGCACTTTCTTAGGGGAAAAAAACATCACAAAGAAGTTTTATCCCATGGCGGCGGCTCAACCGTTTAAATTCGCAGCCATTACGGCTGCTGTGGCCAGATGCCACTACACACAAGAGTGAAAACCTTGCAAACAATTCACCAAGAAAAAGAAAATGAAAAAGTTAGGAAAAACACATGTAGACTGGTTGGGCAAACTCCCATGCACCCTCTAGGACCCTGCTAAGGGTGTAGAGCTGGTCCACTGTTCCGCGACCAGGACAAAAACCACACTGTTCCTCCTGAATCCGAGGCTCGACTATCTGACGGACCTTCCTCTCCAGGACCCCCGAATAGACTTTTCCAGGGAGGCTGAGGAGTGTGATCCCTCTGTAGTTGGAACACACCCTCCGGTCCCCTTTCTTAAAGAGGGGGACCACCACCCCGGTCTGCCAGTCCAGAGGCACTGTCCCTGATGTCCATGCGATGTTGCAGAGACGTGTCAACCAAGACAGCCCTACAACATCCAGAGCCTTGAGGAATTCCGGGCGTATCTCATCCACCCCCGGGGCCCTGCCACCAAGTTTTTTAAGTTTTTTGACCACCTCGGTGACCTCAGTCCCAGAGATGGGGGAGCCCACCTCTGAGTCCCCAGGCTCTGCTTCCACATTGGAAGGCATGTTATTGGGATTGAGGAGGTCTTCGAAGTACTCCCCCCACCGACCCACAACGTCCCGAGTCGAGGTCAGCAGCGCACCATCCCCACCATATACAGTGTTGACACTGCACTGCTTCCCCTTCCTGAGACGCAGGATGGTGGACCAGAATCTCCTCGAAGCCGTCCGAAAGTCGTTCTCCATAGCCTCCCCAAACTCCTCCCACGCCCGAGTTTTTGTCTCAGCAACCACCAAATCCGCATTCCGCTTGGCCTGCCGGTACCTATCAGCTGCCTCCAGGGTCCCACAGGACAAAAAGGACCGGTAGGACTCCTTCTTCAGCTTGACAGCATCCCTCACCGCCGGTGTCCACCAACGGGTTTGGGGATTGCCGCCACGACAGGCACCGACCACCTTACGGCCACAGCTCCGGTCAGCCGCCTCAACAATAGAGGCACGGAACATGGCCCATTCGGACTCAATGTCCCCCACCTCCCTCGGGACGTGGTCGAAGTTCTGCCGGAGGTGGGAGTTGAAGCTACTTCTGACAGGGGGCTCTGCCAGACGTTCCCAGCAGACCCTCACAACACGTTTGGGCCTACCACGCCTGACCAGCATCCTCCCCCACCATCGAAGCCAACTCACCACCAGGTGGTGATCAGTTGACAGCTCCGCTCCTCTCTTCACCCGAGTGTCCAAGACATGTGGCCGCAAGTCCGACGACACGACCACAAAGTCGATCATCGAACTGAGGCCTAGGGTGTCCTGGTGCCAAGTGCACATATGAACACCCCTATGCTTGAACATGGTGTTCGTTATGGACAATCCGTGATGGGCACAGAAGTCCAATAACAAAATACCGCTCAGGTTCAGATCGGGGGGGCCATTCCTCCCAATCACGCCCTTCCAGGTCTCACTGTCATTGTCATTGTCTAATAATTTAGATCTTATACAATGTCTTACAATAGAACATTGCAGTTTTCATTTAAGCTTCGCTATGCTGAGAGGCTAATAATAGTGAGATATTCAGATGGTTGGGTTCAACATACGTAAATAAATGTTATCCAAAATACGGCTAATAAGAATAAACTGACTGAAAGTGAAATATCCTGTTCTGTGACGCCAAGCTGATTTTTTATTCTTCTATTAGATGTCCATTATCCTCTGTTTACATCTGTTACCTATGAATATTGTGACAGGCATCTATATATCCTTTGTGGCACGCAGCTGGGGACCAAGCCCAGCCGGGATGTCCAGGAAGAGCGGAGGAGGGCTTGCGCATCCTCCAGACCACGATGGGGGCGACCACCCTGGTTGTTTTGGGGGCCACGGGTACAGAGCTTGGAAGTTCAGTCCTGTAGGGACCCGTGGTCACCGCCAGGGCCGCCCCCATGCCTGTGGGTTCCTGGACCACAGTACTTCCGCCACACCCGGAAGTGCTGGGGGGAAGACGAGTGGGGACACCCGGAGTGCTTCTGGGTACGCAGCCGGCACTTCCGCCACACTGGGGAGTGTTCGTGGGAGATTGCCGGAACACACCTTGAGCACATCCGGGTGCTAATAAAAGGGGCCGCCTCCCTTCACAAGGAGGCTGGAGTCGGGAGAGCAGTTGGACAAGGTCTCAGGAGGAGACACGGAGGTGGCCTGAAGAGTGAGGCATAGTGGTTGGCCTGGACTTTGGGGAGTCAGTGGGTTGTGGTGCACTTGAACTTTGTAAATAGAACTTGTAAATAAACGTGTGTTGGGTACAAAATGATGTCTACCTGTCTGTGTCCGGGCTGTTCTCCACCTTCTATAGTATATCCATATATTTTATATCCATCTATAATTCAAGTTAACTCAAGTTTAGTAGTCAAAGTGTTAATGTTAATTCTCCAGTCATACTCCTGTCAAAACGCAGGGCCTGGCAAAGCTGATTGAGGGATTCCTTGTGTGATTTTGGACCATACAAGAAATAAATTGTCTTTATTGTAGCTTATTGTACCTTGAATACTAGTCACACACTGATTGCAAATTATTTAGGGTGCAGAACATCTGCAAATTTGGACGCCTGCAACAGCAAGTGCTCAAAGATGAGCTTGTCGGATCTGCACGCAGAAAACCGCGGACGCCAGTGAGGAGCAACTCAGGTAGACTGACTTGGAAATATACACGCATTTCAGAAAACGCGTAACAACTGGGTTGTAAATTTTTGCATTTCATATGTCTCTGAGAGCTTGAGAAAAAAGCTTCTCTGGTCTGATGAGACAAAAACTGAACTTTTTGGGTAGAACTCCAAGGACTGTGTCTTGTGAAAACCAGGCACTGCTTGTCACCTGCCTAATACCATCCAAATGGAAAGTGGAAAAACAAAAGAAATGGAACCAATAGGCTACAGTACAGGTGCTGGTCATAAAATGAGAATATCATGACAAAGTTGATTTATTTCAGTAATTCCATTCAAAAAGTGAAACTTGTATATTAGATTCATTCATTACACACAGACTGATGTATTTCAAATGTTTATTTCTTTTCATGTTGATGATTATAACTGACAACTAATGAAAGTCCCAAATTCAGTATCTTGGAAAATTAGAATATCAATTAAGACCAATGCAAAAAAAAAAGGATTTTTAGAAATGTTGGCCAACTGAAAGGTATGAACATGAAAAGTATGAGCATGCACAGCACTCAATATTTAGTTGGGGCTCCTTTGGCCTGGATTACTGCAGCAATGCGGCGTGGCATGGAGTCGATCAGTCTGTGGCACTGCTCAGGTGTTATGAGAGCCCATGTTGCTCTGATAGTGGCCTTCAGCTCTTCTGAATTGTTGGCTCTGGCGTATTGCATCTTCCTCTTCACAATACCCCATAGATTTTCTATGGGGTTAAGGTCAGGCAAGTTTGCTGGCCAATCAAGAACAGGGATACCATGGTCCTTAAACCAGGTACTGGTAGCTTTGGCACTGTGTGCAGGTGCCAGGTCCTGTTGGAAAATGAAATCTGCATCTCCAGAAAGTTCGTCAGCAGCAGAAAGCATGAAGTGCTCTAAAACGTCCTGGTAGACGGCTGCGTTGACCTTGGACCTCAGAAAACACAATGGACCAACACCAGCAGATGACATGGCACCCCAAACCATCACTGACTGTGGAAACTTTACACTGGACCTCACGCAACGTGGATTCTGTGCCTCTCCTCTCTTCCTCCAGACTCTGGGACCTTGATTTCCAAAGGAAATGCAAAATTTACTTTCATCAGAAAGCAGCAGTCCAGTCCTTTTTGTCTTTAGCCCAGGCGAGACGCTTCTGACGCTGTCTCTTGTTCAAGAGTGGCTTGACACAAGGAATGCGACAGCTGAAGCCCATGTCTTGCATACGTCTGTGTGTGGTGGTTCTTGAAGCACTGACTCCAGCTGCAGTCCACTCTTTGTGAATCTCCCCCACATTTTTGAATGGCTTTTGTTTCACAATCCTCTCCAGGGTGCGGTTATCCCTATTGCTTGTCCACTTTTTTCTACCACATCTTGTCCTTCCCTTCGCCTCTCTATTAATGTGCTTGGACACAGAGCTCTGTGAACAGCCAGCCTCTTTAGCAATGACCTTTTGTGTCTTGCCCTCCTTGTGCCAGGTGTCAATGGTCGTCTTTTGGACAACTGTCAAGTCAGCAGTCTTCCCCATGATTGTGTAGCCTACAGAACTCGACTGAGAGACCATTTAAAGGCTTTTGAGTTAATTAGCTGATTAGAGTGTGGCACCAGGTGTCTTCAATAGTGAACCTTTTCACAATATTCAAATTTTCCGAGATACTGAATTTGGGACTTTCATTAGTTGTCAGTTATAATCATCAACATGAAAAGAAATAAACATTTGAAATACATCAGTCTGTGTGTAATGAATGAATCTAATATACAAGTTTCACTTTTTGAATGGAATTACTGAAATAAATCAACTTTGTCATGATATTCTAATTTTATGACCAGCACCTGTATATGCAGACAGTCGTCCTGATGTCCTTCCGGTGAAATCTCAGCCAGCTCAGTCACTTCCTTTCTCCATACTGCAGCTATGGTTTGCATTTAGTGGTGAGAATGTCTGAGAAAACGAAGTTTAACTTTCAGCATACAGGATAGCTCTACAGCTCAATATTGTCATGTACTTTATCTCAAGCTTCCAGTAAGTACAACAAGGTACACTTAGTTTTCATACATTTCCCTCCGATGCAGAAACCTGATCTAAATGGATTGTCGCTATACGGACAGACAGCTTTACGCTTAGTCCCCATACCTGAGTTTGTAGCCAGCATTTTAAAAAAAGAGTATTTTCACGAGCCACGCAACCTCAGATCTTCAAATGAGGGTCTGCTTAGAATTCCAAGAGCTAAACTTAAAAGAAGTGGTGAGGCGGGCGGCCTTCTGCTGTTAGGCACCTCAAATCTGGAATAGCTGACTGAAAGAAATTCACCAGGCTGATACGGTGGAGCACTTTAAACAAACTGAAACTAAAAACTCATTATTGTAACATGGCTTTCTCATAGCTTCATTTTAGTTTAATCATGATGCTCTGTATATTCAATTAATTAGCATTAATAATAATAATAATAATTCATTACATTTATATAGCGCTTTTCTCAGTACTCAAAGCGCTATACACACAGGGAGGAACCGGGAAGCAAACCCACAATCTTCCACAGTCTCCTTACTGCCAAAGCAGCAGCACTGCCACTTCACCACCCTCTGAGGATCATTATCATTCCTGGTGGCTCCATAATTCATACTAACCCCTACTTTCTCTGCAGTTCTTTTTCTGGTTTACTGTGGTGTCGATCTGTGCCCCCACCACCTGATCAAAGCACCGTGATGTCCCCCAATTGATGGATTAAAGGCCAGAAGTCCCCATGACCGTCATCATCATCAAGTTCTTCCATGTGAACCCTGAATACCATGAGGACTGATTGAGGTCATTGATGTCAGGTAGAATGCCTAGAGGGGGCTGGGTGGTCTCGTGGCCTCGGACCCCCTGCAGATTTTATTTTTTTCTCCAGCTGTCTGGTGTTTTTTTTTTTTTCTCTCCTCCTTGGCCATCGGACTTAACTTTTATTTCAATGTTAATTACTGTTCATTATTTTCATTCTTATTTATTTTGTCTTTTTTTTCTTTCTTCATCATGTAAGGCACTTAGAGCTCCATCATTTGTATGAAAATGTGCTAGAGAAATAAAAGTTGTTGTTGTTAATAAAGGGAGCTGTTCATGCATTGTTTGAGTGGAAGGAGTTCCACTTTCAAGGCTGGGGATTTGGGAGAGAAGAAAGTGACCCATGGAGGATGACACACTGGGTGAGGAGGAGGAGGAGGAGGAGGAAGATGATAAAATCCTGAAGGACTGCGAGTACGTTTTAGCTCCAGATCCAGCTGATTTTCAGCCTAGCACTTGATAAAAACATGTCTCTGAGACAGGAGGTCCTCCAGCTTAGGACACAAATCACTGCACCCCCTCTCGGGGATCGAACCTCGGACATTATCTATCTATCTATCTATCTATCTATCTATCTATCTATCTATCTATCTATCTATCTATCTATCTATCTATCTATCTATCTATCTATCAGCGTCAGCGTGTGGTTCATTTATTTGACAGCATGTAGATCGGGGTAATTACATTCATGACATTGGACATGACAGGATCGATCCCCAAGAGGAGGTGCAGTGAGTGTGTACACCTGATGAGCCCAGAATTAGGGCGAAACACATGTCGCGTACTCTTTGCATTATTGACAGTAAACTATGCAATATATATATATTGTGGCATGCGGCTGGGGGTGGTACCCAGCCGGGACACCCAGGAGGACCGGAGGAGGGCTTGCGCATCCTCCAGACCATGAGGGGGCGACCCACCCTGGTTGCTTTGGGGGGCCATGGGTACCGAGCTTTGAAGCTCAACCCTGTAGGGGCCCGTGGTCACCACCAGGGGGCGCCTGGATGCCTTGGGAGCCCTGGACCTCAGCACTTCCGCCACATCCAGAAGTGCTGGGGGGGAAGAAGAGCAGGGACACCAGGAGTGCTTCCGGGGATGCAGCCAGCACTTCCGCCACACTGGGGCAAGCCGGTGGAAGATTGCCGGAAGACACCTGGAGAACATCCGGGTGCTTATTAAAGGGGCCGCCTCCCTTCATTCAGGACTAGAGTCGGGTGGAAAAGGACAAGGTCTGGAGGAGAGAGAAGGAGGCGGCCTGAAGAAGAGGCATAGTGTGATGTTGGCCTGGATTTTGCGGGAGTCTGTGGGTTGTGTGGCACTTATTATTGTAAATATAGTTGTAAATAAACGTGTGGTGGTAAATTGACCATGTCTACCTGTCTGTGTCCAAGGCTCATTCCACAATATATATATACTGTATATAAATGCCAAATACCACTGACTCACTCATCACGAAATCTCCCGAACCATGAGAACTTGTGACTTGAAATTTGGAATGTACATTACTCTTGGCCCATAGATACTTGCTAAGAAATGGTTTTAAAAATTATGCCCCACACACTCACCTCGTAGATGGCATCTTAACCCGCTTCTATTAGCAGACGAGAACTGTGCAGAATTTATATCCAAACAAATCAGTTTCTTCCTAGAGACAAATACATCCTCAGAGGTTTCTGCAGGAACACTCTGGGAAACTCTAAAGGCCTTCTTAAGAGGACAGATTATATCATATATTTCCCACAGGAATAAATTAGAAACCAAGAAAGTATCAGAACTAAAAAGCAAAATTACTAGAATACATGAAGAACAAGCCAGGCTTCCAAGCGAGGCTCTACATAGGAAAAGGCAGGCTCTGCATTCAGAACTCAACCTCTTGACAAGTAAAGAGACTGAACAACTAATTTATAAATCCACACATCATTACTATGAACATGGAGAGAAAGCTAATAAGCTCGTAGCTCAACAAATCACAAGCAAAAAGTTCGCAATGCAATCCCAGTGATCACCAACACGAACGGAGACGAAATCATTGACCATAAAAATATAATGCACACATTTAGAGACTACTATAAATCCTTATATTTTACTGAGTTTACAGAAGACAACACACAATCTAATGCATTTCTGGATACATTACAGTTACCACAAATAGATACTTTTAGTGCTGAGGAACTGGATAAACCTCTGGCGCTATCAGAATTGATGCTATAAAGTCACTTCAACGCAGGAAAGCAGCAGGCCCTGATAGCTACCATGCAGAATTTTATAAGAAATTCTCCACTCCGCTAGCTCCCCTCCTATTAGCAACATTTACAGAAGCTAGAGACAATCAAATTCTACTTCAAACTTTTCACCAAGCATTAATCACCGTCTTTCCTAAACTTTATAAGTACTTATTACAATGTGCATCATACAGACCAATTTCACTTCTGAATAATGATTTTAAGATACTCTCAAAAATCATAGCTAGAAAGATGGAGAAAGTGCTGCCTTCGGTAATATCACAAGATCAAACTGGATTTATCAAGGGTCAACACTTATCCTTCAATCTTCGACGCCTGTTTAATGTAATATACACACCAACAATGTCAAACACCCCAGAAATATTATTATCATTGGATGTAGAAAAAGCATTGACATGATTGAATGGAAATACCTTTTCACTACATTAGAGAAATTTGGGTTTGGCCCGAACATTTGTGCATAGATCAAACTACTGTACACAAATCCAGAAGCTTCAGTTTGTATTAACAACATTTGTTCAGACTACTTTAAACTAGAACGTGGTACCAGACAAGGATGCCCCTTGTCACCATTGCTATTTGCAATCGCCATTGAACCACTGGCGGTTCACTGTCAAAATGCTGATCAGATAAATGGGATTATCAGAGAAGGACTGGAACAGAAACTTTCTCTATATGCAGATGATATGGTACTGTATATATCAGACCCACAAAATTCGGTACCCGCAGTCTTAACAGCACTTATAGAATTTCAAAAGATCTCTGGTCTCAGAATTAATCTGAATAAACGTGTGCTCTTTCCAGTGAATTCTCAAGCATACAATATCATATTGGACATCTTTCCTTTTATCATCACAGATCAGTTTAAATACCTAGGGGTAAACATCACAAGTAAACACAAAGCTCTTTATCAACAAAATTTCGCCATCTGTATGGAAAAAATTAAGCAAGACTTGCATAGATGGTCAACCATTCATCTCACTCTAGCTGGAAGAATTAACGTTGTTAAGATGAATATTCTTCCTAAGCTTCTTTTTTTTATTTCAAAACATTCCAATATACATCAATAAATAATTTTTAAGCAATTAGATTTAACAATAACCTCATTTATTTGGAACTCAAAACATCCACATATCCAAAGAGCGACCCTACAAAGACCTAAGGCAGAAGGTGGCATGGCTCTACCCAACTTTCAGTTTTATTACTGTGCTATAAAAGCTATAAAAACTTGGACACAAATAGATGAACATACACAGGCCTGGTCCGTAATAGAAGTAAAATCCTGCAGTACTTCTTTATATTCCCTGCTTTGTGCCCCAATAAATGTAAGTTATCGGCAATATACTAATAACCCAATTGTGTTTCACTCACTCAGAATATGGAACCAATGTAGAAGCATTTTAAGATGGAGGAAGCTTTTATCTGTGGCACCTCTGCAAGAGAACCACCTCTTTCAACCCTCGCAAAACATATGCAGAGTCTTTAATATCTGGAAAAAATTTGGGAGTAAATTGCTCAGAGATCTTTATACAGACAGCATCTTTGCATCCTATGAACAATTATATTCCAAATTTAACTTTCCAGCTACACATTTCTTTCACTACCTTCAAATTAGGAACTTTGTTAAACAGAACCTGCCTGATTTTCCTCATCTTGCACCCTTGTCCATGCTGGAAAAAATATTGCTCAGTTTCAAGGACTTAGACACCATCTCTGCAATATATAAAATTATTTTACAGTCCCTCCCTTTCAAAGATCCAAGAGGACAATGGGAAAAAGATCTCCTAATCAATATATCAGAAAGGGAGTGGAAAGCTCCATATGTGCAAAGCATGCAATTATTCAATACAAAATTATATATCGCGCTCATCTGTCTCGCCTAAATGTTTCCAGGGCAAGTGCCAACCTGTGAACGCTGCAATCAAGCTCCAGCCTCACTGGGTCACATGTTTTGGGCCTGCGCCAAATTAACATCATTTTGGACCAAAATTTTTAAGTGCCTCTCAGACAGCCTTGGGGTCACAATCCCTCCTAACCCATTAACAGTTGTGTTTGGTGTTCTTCCAGATGTGTTCAAAGTGGAGAAGGACAAACAAACTGTGATGGCCTTCACTTAATGTTTGGAAGAATCCTAACTCTCCTCTTTTAAGTCATCCATCCATCCATCCATTGTCTCCCGCTTATCCGAGGTCGGGCGCGGGGGCAGCAGCTTGAGCAGAGATGCCCAGACTTCCCCTCTCCCCGGCCACTTCTTCTAGCTCTTCCGGGAGAATCCCAAGGCGTTCCAGGCCAGTCGAGAGACATAGTCCCTCCAGCGTGTCCTGGGTCTTCCCGGGGCCTCCTCCCGGTTGGACGTGCCCGGAACACCTCACCAGGGAGGCGTCCAGGAGGCATCCTGATCAGATGCCCGAGCCACCTCATCTGACTCCTCTCGATGCGGAGGAGCAGCGGCTCTACTCTGAGCCCCTCGGATGACTGAGCTTCTCACCCTATCTTTAAGGGAAAGCGCAGACACCCTGCGGAGGAAACTCATTTCAGCCACTTGTATTCGCGATCTCGTTCTTTCGGTCACTACCCATAGTTCATGACCATAGGTGAGGGTAGGAGCGTAGATCGACTGGTAAATTGAGAGCTGAGCCGCAAGGCTCATTCTTCCCTCACTCGTGAACAAGACCCCGAGATACTTGAACTCCTCCACTTGGGGCAGGATCTCGCTACCAACCCTGAGAGGGCACTCCACCTTTTTCCGGCTGAGGACCATGTTCTCGGATTTGGAGGTGCTGATTCTCATCCCAGCCGCTTCACACTCGGCTGCGAACCGATCCAGAGAGAGCTGAAGATCACGGCCTGATGAAGCAAACAGGACAACATCATCTGCAAAAAGCAGTGACCCAATCCTGAGCCCACCAAACCGGACCCCCTCAATGCCCTAGCTGCGCCTAGAAATTCTGTCCATAAAAGTTATGAACAGAATCGGTGACAAAGGGCAGCCCTGGCGGAGTCCAACTCTCACTGGAAACGGGTTCGACTTACTGCCGGCAATGCGGACCAGGCTCTGGCAACGATCGTACAGGGACCGAACAGCCCATATCAGGGGGGCCGGTACCCCATACTCTCAGAGTACCCCCCACAGGATTCCCCGAGGGACACGGTTTTGAATGCCTTTTCCAAGTCCACAAAAACACATGTAGACTGGTTGGGCAAACTCCCCATGCACCCTCCAGGACCCTGCTAAGGGTATAGAGCTGGTCCACTGTTCCGCGACCAGGACGAAAACCCACACTGTTCCTCCTGAATCCGAGAGGTTCGACTATCTGATGGTCCCTCCTCTCCAGAACCCCCGAATAGACTTTTCCAGGGAGGCTGAGGAGTGTGATCCCCTCTGTAGTTGGAACACACCCTCCGGTCCCCCTTCTTAAAGAGGGGGACCACCACCCCGGTCTGCCAATCCAGAGGCACTGTCCCTGATGTCCGTGCGATGTTGCAGAGACGTGTCAACCAAGACAGCCCTACACATCCAGAGCCTTGAGGAACTCCGGGCGTATCTCATCCACCCCCCGGGGCCCTGCCACCCAAGGAGTTTTTTGACCACCTCGGTGACCTCAGTCCCAGAGATGGTGGAGCCCACCTCTGAGTCCCCATGCTCTGCTTCCTCATTGGAAGGCATGTTAATGGGATTGAGGAGGTCTTCGAAGTACTCCCCCCACCGACCCACAACGTCCCGAGTCGAGGTCAGCAGCGCACCATCCCCACCATATACAGTGTTGACACTGCACTGCTTCCCCTTCCTGAGACGCAGGATGGTGGACCAGAATCTCCTTGAAGCCGTCCGAAAGTCATTCTCCATGGCCTCCCCAAACTCCTCCCATGCCCGAGTTTTTGCCTCAGCAACCACCAAAGCCGCATTCCGCTTGGCCTGCCGGTACCTATCAGCTGCCTCCAGGGTCCCACAGGACAAAAGGGTCCTGTAGGACTCCTTCTTCAGCTTGACGGCATCCTTCAGCACCGGTGTCCACCAACGGGTTCGGGGATTGCCGCCACGACAGGCACTGACCACCTTACGGCCACAGCTCCGGTCAGCTGCCTCAACAATAGAGGCACGGAACATGGCCCATTCAGACTCAATGTCCCCCACCTCCCTCAGGATGTGGTCGAAGTTCTGCCGAAGGTGGGAGTTGAAGCTACTTCTGACAGGGGGCTCTGCCAGACGTTCCCAGCAGACCCTCACAACACGTTTGGGCCTACCACGCCCCTGACCGGCATCCTCCCCCACCATCGAAGCCAACTCACCACCAGGTGGTGATCAGTTGACAGCTCTGCCCCTCTCTTCACCCGAGTGTCCAAGACATGTGGCCGCAAGTCCGACGACACGACCACAAAGTCGATCATCGAACTGAGGCCTAGGGTGTCCTGGTGCCAAGTGCACATATGAACACCCCTATGCTTGAACATGGTGTTCATTATGGACAATCAGTGACAAGCACAGAAGTCCAATAACAGAACACCACTCGGGTTCAGATCGGGGGGGCCATTCCTCCCAATCACACCCTTCCAGGTCTCATTGTCATTGCCCACGTGAGCATTGAAGTCTCCAGCAGAACGAGGGAGTACCCAGAAGGTATGCCCTCTAGCACCCCCCTCCAGGGACTCCAAAAAGGGTGGGTACTCCGACCTGCTGTTCGGTGCATACGCACAATCAACAGTTAGGACCCGTCCCCCCACCCGAAGGCGAAGGGAGGCTACCCTCTCGTCCACCGGGGTAAACCCCAATGTACAAGCTCCAAGTTGGGGGGCAATAAGTATACCCACACCTGCTCGGCGCCTCTCACCGGGGGCAACTCCAGAGTGGTAGAGAGTCAGCCCCTCTCAAGGAGATTGGTTCCAGAGTCCAAGCTGTGCGTCGAGGTGAGTCCCGACTATATCTAGCCGGAACCTCTCAACTTCGCGCACTAGCTCAGGCTCCTTCCCCTTCAGAGAGGTGACATTCCTCGTCCCAAGAGCCAGCTTCTGTAGCCGAGGATCAGACCGCCAAGGTCCCCGCCTTCGGCCACCACCCAACTCACACTGCACCCGACCTCCTTGGCCCCTCCCATAGGTGGTGAGCCCATGGGAAGGGGGACCCACGTTGCCTCTTCGGGCTGTGCCCGGCCGATCCCCATGGGTGCAAGCCCGGCCACCAGGTGCTCGCCATCGAGCCCCACCTCCAGGCCTGGCTCCAGAGTGGGGCCCCGGTGACCCGCGTCCGGGCAAGGGAAAACGCCGTCCAAAATTGTTTTTCATCATAGGAGGTTTTGTTTAACCGCTCTTTGTCTCATCCCTCACCTAGGACCAGTTTGCCTTGGGTGGCCCTACCAGGGGCATAAAGCCCCGGACAACAGAGCTCCTAGGATCATTGGGACACGCAAACCCCTCCACCACGATAAGGTGGCGGTTAAAGTAGGGGTTAGGGTTTTAAGTCAGTGGGAAACCAATGTTTTATACTATTTGAAATTGGAAAAAATCAAATATTCAGTTAGAGGATCTGTACAGAATTTTTTAAAAACCTGGCAGGATATAATCAATAAAATTTTAGAATAAACTCTTAAAGCACCAAGGAAGTAATAATCTCCGCATCTCTTTTTCCTCTCCATTCATCTCTACTGGCCTATTAAACTCATCAATTTAGGTCTGTCTACAAGCCTTAAGTTTTACCCTGTTGGCCATGCTCTCTCTCTCAGGGGTGGGGGTCGACTTGTTTTTCAATCCTATTTTTTGTAAAAATTGATCGATTTGTATGAATGATTATAATAAAATTAATAATAAAAAAAAAATTTTGTGGTCCAAGCGCGTTCTGTCTGTATGTCTGTCCACTTTTCACAAGAGGATTACTTAACGGATTTAGATCTGGTTGTTTTCTATAATTTGCTTGAAATTTACGGTTGATTTTGCGATTTCTCTCATCGCGCTAAGTACCGTAGTTCGCTTGCGGTACCGATGTATTCATGCAAATCCAAGAGAGTGGCTGTGGGCCGAGAGCAGGGGGGCGGGGCCTTCCTCAGTCAAGCGCCAGCCTCTGTTTGAGTTACTCTACATCTCGCCACGAGTTGGAGCGCACCTCACCTCCGCTTAGCTAGTGATACCTGTTTGTTCAACAGACATTATCATCTACAGACTGTTAGGAGTAACGTTTGACGTTTTTGAGAGAGAGATCAGTTACGTGTGTTTTACAGGGTAGTTGTTGATTGCCAGAGATATCACACTATGTGCTTTTCTCCCCATGTGGGGGACACTTTCCTGTCAGAGCTGAACACGATCAGATACAGTGCCAACGTCTACTGGTTTTTAAAGTTTGTCCTGTTTAAGTCAGTGTATGTGTGTGTATATGTATGTACAGTGCATCCGGAAAGTATTCACAGCGCATCACTTTTTTCACATTTTGTTACGTCACAGCCTTATTCCAAAATGGATTACAGTAATCCCTCGCTATATCGCGCTTCGACTTTCGCGGCTTCACTCTATCGCGGATTTTATATGTAAGCATATTTAAATATATATCGCAGATTTTTTGCTGGTTCGCGGATTTCTGTGGACAATGGGTCTTTTAATTTCTGGTACATGCTTCCTCAGTTGGTTTGCCCAGTTGATTTCATACAAGGGACGCTATTGGCAGATGGCTGAGAAGCTACCCAATCAGAGCATGTATTACGTAGTAAATAGAACTCCTCAAATATATTGTGAGCACGGGGGGCTGTTCGCACCCCTAGAAGATATGGCCACTCCTCAAAAAACACTGAAAGATTACCTTCACATTGCTCTCTTCCTTGCTGGGCTTAAATGTGGCTGTTTTGTCAAGCGATATACTTCCTGCATGGTGCTTCGCATACTTAAAAGCTCAAATGGCACGTATTGATTTTTAATTGTTAGTTTTTCTCTGTCTCTCTCTCTCTCTCTCTCTCTCTCTCTCTGACATTCTGTGGTCCTGACGGAGGGGGTGTGAGCAGGGGGGGCTGTTCGCACCACTAGACGATACGGACGCTCCTCTAAAAAAATGCTGAAAGGCTACCTTAACATTGCTCCCTTCCTAGCAGCTGCGTTGTCCGGCGGTGCTTCGCATACTTAAAAGCCAAACAGCCCTATTGATTTGTTTGCTTTTCTCTATCTCTCTGACATTCTCTGCTCCTGACGCGCACTCCTTTGAAGAGGAAGATATGTTTGCATTCTTTTAATTGTGAGACAGAACTGTCATCTCTGTCTTGTTATGGAGCACAGTTTAAACTTTTGAAAAAGAGACAAATGTTTGTTTGCAGTGTTTGAATAACGTTCCTGTCTCTCTACAACCTCCTGTGTTTCTGCGCAAATCTGTGACCCAAGCATGACAATATAAAAATAACCTTATAAACATATGGTTTCTACTTCGCGGATTTTCATCTCTCGTGGGGGGTCTGGAACGCAACCCCCGCAATAGAGGAGGGAGTACTGTAAATTCATTTTTTTCCTCAGAATTCTGCACACAACACCCCATAATGACAATGTGAAAAATGTTTACTTGAGGTTTTTGAAAATTTATTAAAAATAAAAAAACTGAGAAACCCCATGTCCATAAGTATTCACAGCCTTTGCTCTAATACTTTGTCGATGCACCTTTGGCAGCAATTCCAGCCTCAAGTCTTTTTGAATATGATGCCACAAGCTTGGCACACCTATCCTTGGCCAGTGTCGCCCATTCCTCTTTGCAGCACCTCTCAAGCTCCATCAGGTTGGATGGGAAGCGTTGGTGCACAGCCATTTTAAGATCTCTCCAGAGATGTTCAATCGGATTCAAGTCTGGGCTCTGGCTGGGCCACTCAAGGACATTCACAGAGTTGTCCTGAAGCCACTCCTTTGATATCTTGGCTGTGTGCTTAGGGTCGTTGTCCTGCTGAAAGATGAACCGTCGCCCCAGTCTGTGGTCAAGAGCGCTCTGGAGCAGGTTTTCATCCAGGATGTCTCTGTACTTTGCTGCAGTCATCTTTCTCTTTATCCTGACTAGTCTCCCAGATCCCCACAGCATGATGCTACCACCACCGTGCTTCACTGTAGGGATGGTATTGGCCTGGTGATGAGTGGTGCCTGGTTTCCTCCAAACGTGATGCCTGGCATTCACACCAAAGAGTTCAATCTTTGTCTCATCAGACCAGAGAATTTTCTTTCTCATGGTCTGAGAGTCCTTCAGGTGCCTTTTGGCAAACTCCAGGCAGGCTGCCATGTGCCTTTTATTAAGGAGTAGCTTCCGTCTGGCCACTCTACCATACAGGCCTGATTGGTGGATTGCTGCAGAGATGGTTGTCCTTCTGGAAGGTTCTCCTCTCTCCACAGAGGACCTATGGAGCTCTGACAGAGTGACCACCGGGTTCTTGGTCACCTCCCTGACTAAGGCCCTTCTCCCCCAATCGCTCAGTTTAGATGGCCGGCCAGTTCTAGGAAGAGTCCTGGTGGTTTCAAACTTCTTCCACTTACGGATGATGGAGGCCACTGTGCTCATTGGGACCTTCAAAGCAGCAGAAAGTTTTCTGTAACCTTCCCCAGATTTGTGGCTGGAGACAATCCTGTCTCGGAGGTCTACAGACAATTCCTTTGACTTCATGCTTGGTTTGTGCTCTGACATGAACTGTCAACTGTGGGACCTTCTATAGACAGGTGTGTGCCTTTCCAAATCATGTCCAGTCAACTGAATTTACCACAGGTGGACTCCAATGAAGCTGCAGAAACATCTCAAGGATGATCAGGGGAAACAGGAGGCACCTGAGCTCAATTTGGAGCTTCATGGCAAAGGCTGTGAATACTTATGTACATGTGCTTTCTCAGTTTTTTTATTTTTAATAAATTTGCAAAAACCTCAAGTAAACTTTTTTCACGTTGTCATTATGGTGTGTTGTGTGTAGAATTCTGAGGAAAAAAATTAATTTAATCCATTTTAGAATAAGGCTGTAACATAAGAAAATGTGGAAAAAGTGATGCGCTGTGAATACTTTCCGGATGCACTGTATGTTCCAGAATCACTTTCCGAATGGCTGCAGCGATTTTCATGAAACTTGGTACACATGTTTCTCATTGGTGGACCAAAAATACTGCAGGATGAAATCAACCCTTACCCACCCCCTTCTGTGTAGGGTGGGGGGTAATCTTGTGATCTTGTATGCATGTTATAATCCAGTTGACACATGGAACGACCACCAGAGGGTGAACTGCAGGTGACTGCCAGCATTCTTTATGTTTGAGCAACACCACCGCGCCCGCCCGTTGCTTTTGAAATTAATTAGAGTTGGCCGGGTTGGCATCCCAACTATTTTTGGGACTCATTCTGTCTTTGTGACTTGAGCCGCTATATATCTTATATATAAAGCAGACTGTAACAATCTTGTGGTCTTGTACGCCTGTTATCATCCATTTGATGCTCTGTAAAAGCAACCGATAGTTTTATCATGAAAAATCCGTTTGTCGTTTAATGTTTGTTTTTGTTAACTATATTTTCATCTTGCATTATTCTTATTGTAACAATATTATAGTGGTAATAGAATTAAATCAACCTAATAATAATATTAATTTAATTGACTTTTTTTTATGTCGTCAAAAATTCTGCATGTAAAAACTTATTACAACACCACAAAACAAAAATTAATCTATCAAAAAACCTTAAAGGCTTCGCTTTTCCCAACGTTTTTACACTACTTTGAAAGTATTCCGCGATTATATTTTGACCAGTAACGGCGCACTGCACGTTACACTTGACTTGATCATTCCTAGTCTTCCTCCTCTTTCTCTGTACGTTTATCATTCGTTTGCTCAGAGGTTGATGCGCTTGATGCTTCCTGACCAGCTCTTCTTTACTCCACCCCAGTGGCCTGCTGCTTCTCTTCTTTCGTCGGCATCTTTTCGCGTTAAAACTGATTAAGTTAGTTTTTGTGTTGCAATTACTTAGCAGGTTTTCTTTAATTTTTCACTTAAGTCTTCAATCTGCATCAAGAATGATTAGCGATGGTGGTAGGGAATGAGAAGGGCGCATGCGCCGCCCGGCCGCCCTGCTGCGCACTGCAGAGAGTTTATTCTATAATAAAATAAAATTAAAATAAAAAGAGTAATAAAATCATCACTCGAAAGCGGATAGTAGACGTCACGTAGAATATGTGTACCAAATTTCAAGTCAATGGGTGAAACGGTTTGCGAGCTACAGGTGATTTAAAATCCTACACAGACAAACAAACAGCCACGGTAGCATATTATAGAAGAAGATTAAAATAGGCTATCTATGATATTATATATAAGATAAGTAAGCAATTTTATTTTTATCTACCATAAACATCCTATATTTATTTTGTGGATTCAGCGGCTGTCTTTGTGATTTTTGTTTATTCATTAATGAACTAAATGTCATTTGTTTCGCAACATCGTACACTCTAAAAAGAGAAAAAGGGCTCTTTTTGATTTAAGGTAATTTTAGTAGTTGTAATGAACTATATTAATATGTTTGTTCACCTAACATAATTTTTTGCTTTACTTCAAATTGAAAAACCTTGCTGTTGCTTAATGTAACTTCTTCTATTTAGTCTAAAGCAAAAAATCGCTTTGGAGACCTTGCTGGCTCCGCCCCCTGTGATGTCACGTCCGGGCTCGCACCAATGGCAGAAGATCTACATGAGCCCGACCCCTTTGACTTCACTTCCTGTCTCCCCCTTTAAAGGCCTCCACCTTTTCCCTATTCCCTCAGTTCTGTTTGGACTCGGTTTTGTGCACATCAGTGTTGTATTATTTTGAAAAGCAACTTTGCAGCCAGGAAACCAAACTATACGGGTGGCTGCCTCAAACCTTTATATGACTCTGCCTCGAGTTTGTGAATATATATATATATAGAATTTAAGTTGGCATTACAGTGAATAGGGCGGCACGGTGGCTCAGTGGGTAAACATCAGAAAATCTAAAAATTAAAATCAAACAAAACCACTGTAATCAGAAGGAAAAAGAAAAAGCCATTTTAAACAGTTAAATTAAGTTTAAGTTAAGTTTGCATGGGCAGCACGGTGGCGCAGTGGGTAGATAGATAGATAGATAGATAGATAGATAGATAGATAGATAGATAGATAGATAGATAGATAGATAGATAGATAGATAGATAGATAGATATGAAAGGCACTATATAATAGATAGATAGATAGATAGATAGATAGATAGATAGATAGATAGATAGATAGATAGATAGATAGATAGATAGATAGATAGATAGATAGATAGATAGATACTTTATTAATCCCAGGGGGAAATTCACATATTCCAGCAGCAAAAATATTAAAGGTAGCACTGCTGCCTCGCAGTTGAGTGATCTGGGAACCTGGGTTCGCTTCCCGGGTCCTCCCTGCGTGGAGTTTGCATGTTCTCCCCGTGTCTGCGTGGGTTTCCTCGCACAGTCCAAGGACATGCTTGTTAGGTGGATTGGCGATTCTAAATTGGCCCTAGTGTGTGCTTGGTGTGTGGGTGTGTTTGTGTGTGTCAGACTGCGGTGGGTTGGCACCCTGCCCGGGATTGGTTCCCTGCCTTGTGCCCTGTGTTGGCTGGGATTGGCTCCAGTAGACCCCCGTGACCCTGTGTTCGGATTCAGCAGGTTGGAAAATGGATGGATGGATGGATTACAGTGAATACAATAATGGACAAAATTTTAATTTGAGTTCATCCATCCATTATCCAACCCGCTATATCCTAACTACAGGGTGACGGGGGTCTGCTGGAGCCAATCCCAGCCAACACAGGGCACAAGGCAGGAAACAAACCCCAGGCAGGGCGCCAGCCCACCTCAGTTAATTTGAGTTTTTAAAGAAATTTGGTTTGAGCTAAATATATTTTTTGCTTTTATTCAAGTTTTTGAAAAGGTTAAAACAAACTCAAATGAATTAAGTTTACTCAAATACTTTTTAAAATTTGAAAGAAATCAATTAAATTGCTTGTTACCTTGTGAAGTAATTTATTTAGGTTGATCCAACAAAACATTTTTTACAGTGTAGCTAACGTGTTGGTGTTACAAGTTTTTCATAAAAAAGAAATAGGAATTTTTTTTAATACGTTCATAATCAAAAAAACTAATTTAATTAAGTTATCAAAATCGAAGGTAAAGTATAGCTAAATATAGCTATGATATTTAATTTATAATATTTATTTATATAGGTAAAATATAACGTAGAATTTCAATTGGAAGAAACTAATTGGAGATTCTGACTTGTATGTCTATTATCATCCACTTGACGCTCGGATCGGTTGCACAATCTTTAAAAATTATTTTTATCAATTTGGACACAGCCTGTTTCTCACAAGGACAACTTTATGTGGCATGTCCAAGGGTATGAAGTCCTAAGAACCTTTATATGTTAGCTAAAGATGGAAAACTAAAATCATTGTATGTAACAAGGCACTTCATTAAACAAGTCGGCACGGTGGCGCAGTGGGTAGCTCTGCTGCCTTGCAGTTAGGAGACCTGTGGTTCACTTCCCGGGTCCTCCCTGCGTGGAGTTTGCATGTTCTCCCCGTGTCTGCGTGGGTTTCCTCCCACAGTGCAAAGACATGCAGGTTGGGTGCATTGGCGATCTGAAATTGTCCCTAGTGTGTGCTTAGTGTGTGGCTGTGTGTGCCATGCGGTGGGCTGGTACCCTGCCCGGGATTTGTTCCTGCCTTGCCAGCCCACTGCAGGGCGCTCACACACACACACACACACACCAAGCACAGACTAGGGACAATTTAGAATCGCCAATGGACCTAACCGTCATGTCTTTGGACTGTGGGGGGAACATGCATACTCCACGTAGGGAGGACCTGGGATGCGAACCCAGACGGGTCTCCTAACTGTGAGGCAGCAGCGCTACCCACTGCGCCACCGTGCAGCCCTAGTGAGTCTTCATTGTTTGTTAATTTACTTTTAAACAATTAAAATGATTAAAAAACACACACACTTTATTTTCCTCTCAGACAACGCTGGGTATTTCAGCTGGTAATAATAATAAAAGAAGTTGTCTAGGATGTCACCAAAATGATACAACTGCTACAAGCAGCACAACACCAACATTGGGTGACATCATTGAGATGTGACAAAAACATTGTAAAATGTAAATACAAATAACAATTCAATGACACGTATCTCAAAGACTAAAAATAACCAACAACCACTGGAGAATATAACAGCCGGGAATATTCATTTCAGCAGATTTGTTCTCCAGACACGCTTGTCTGCTCTGATTTTTCATTCCGTTTTAATGGCTGAAAGCAGATTGCTGCCCATATTGAGAGCAGGAATCAGCTGTAGTTGAATGGATCATTGCAGGAGGCTTATTATTCACTCATTTATTGACAAACAAAATTGATTTGTTATAACACCTTTCTACAGTGACAACATTTCCAAGATGAACGTGAACGCTCAGATAACGCAGTCATAACACAGAACCATTAAACCTGCGCAATGCAACAGGATCGGGTAGAAGGCAGGGGACGACCCGGGACGGGGTGCATGTGCCGCCATTTACACTCAGGCAGGGTCAGTATGGAAACTCCAGTCAGCCCAGAGGTTCACAAGCTGTTTTGGGTTAGTGACTCCATTGTGAAAAATGAGCTTTTTTTGCATTCCCACTTGTTTGAAATATTGACATTCACTTCCTAGTCAATAGATTTTTTAATTTTCTTTAATCTATTTTTAAATATTTTCTTGTGACCCCCATTAGCATATCAGGTGACTCCATGACCCCAAGGTTGGGAAATGTTGAGTTAACCCTATAGTGCCCTCCACTAATATTAGCCTCCTTGGTAAATAAAAGCAAAATGGGATGTGGACATTTTTCTGTTTTATTATTAATATTTTGACAGTTTTTCAGTTACTTTTACTGAGGTGTTTCTTTCAGTTGGGATGAATGTATTGACTGCTTTTTTCTTTTTTATTCTTAATGGTGATGTCTGCTCTGTTGGCCTTTATCTCGTGATCTGTCTATATTGGCATGTCCAACATGATGGTCAGGTCAGATCAGGTTGGGGAGCAGACACCGGTACAGCACATTGCCACACCCAACACATGACGAAACCCCCCAGGCAGACACACAGTCCAATCCCACCCTCCGGAAATGACCCTCTATCTGCCGCAGCCAGGTGTTACGTGGGTGTCCCCTTGGCCTGGTCCAGCCACTCGGGTCCCCAACAATGAGGATCTTACGAGCTGGATCACCCTCGGGTAATCGTGCCACATGGCCATAGTGCCGTAACTGACGCTCCCTCACAATGCAGGTCAAATGCAAATAATACCGCTACCAAAGTGACAGGTGGCACATAATATTACTGTAAAGTGACAGATATTAAAGAGACTCAATATTAAGTTAAAATAAAATAAAGTGACATGGCTTATGCTGATAGGATAATAATGGAAAAAATGAAAAAGTAATACAGTATTGAGTGAGATATCAGATATTGTGCATAGATGTGAATTTTCCCTTGGGATTAATAAAGGATCTATCTATCTATCTATCTATCTATCTATCTATCTATCTATCTATCATATAGTGCCTTTCAATAATCTATCTATCTATCTATCTATCTGTTATATAGTGCCTTTCAATAATCTATCTATCTGTTATATAGTGCCTTCCAATAAGCTATCTATCTATCTGTTATATAGTGCCTTTAAATATTCTATCTATCTATCTATCTGTTATATAGTGCCTTTCAATAATCTATCTGTTATATAGTGCCTTTCAATAATCTATCTATTATATAGTGCCTTTCAATAATCTATCTATCTGTTATATAGTGCCTTTCAATAATCTATCTATCTATCTGTTATATAGTGCCTTTCAATAATCTATCTATCATATAGTGCCTTTCAATAATCTATCTATCTATCATATAGTGCCTTTCAATAATCTATCTATCTGTTATATAGTGCCTTTCAATAATCTATCTATCTACCTGTCATATAGTGCCTTTCAATAATCTATCTATTATATAGTGCCTTTCAATAATCTATCTATCTATCTATCTATCTATCTATCTATCTATCTATCTGTTATATAGTGCCTTTCAATAATCTATCTATCTATCTGTTATATAGTGCCTTTAAATATTCTATCTATCTATCTATCTATCTGTTATATAGTGCCTTTCAATAATCTATCTGTTATATAGTGCCTTTCAATAATCTATCTATCTGTTATATAGTGCCTTTCAATAATCTATCTATCTATCTGTTATATAGTGCCTTTCAATAATCTATCTATCATATAGTGCCTTTCAATAATCTATCTATCTATCATATAGTGCCTTTCAATAATCTATCTATCTGTTATATAGTGCCTTTCAATAATCTATCTATCTATCTATCTATCTATCTGTTATATAGTGCCTTTCAATAATCTATCTATTATATAGTGCCTTTCAATAATCTATCTATCTGTTATATAGTGCCTTTCAATAATCTATCTATCTATCTGTTATATAGTGCCTTTCAATAATCTATCTATCATATAGTGCCTTTCAATAATCTATCTATCTATCTATCTGTTATATAGTGTCTTTCAATAATCTATCTATTATATAGTGCCTTTCAATAATCTATCTATCTATCTGTTATATAGTGCCTTTAAATAATCTATCTATCTATCTATCTATCTATCTATCTATCTATCTATCTATCTATCTATCTATCTATCTATCTATCTATCTATCTATCATATAGTGCCTTTCAATAATCTATCTATCTGTTATATAGTGCCTTCCAATAAGCTATCTATCTATCTGTTATATAGTGCCTTTAAATATTCTATCTATCTATCTATCTATCTATCTAGATAATTGCCCTAATACAGCTTATTAGCAGAGAAGGAGCATGAGGCCCAGAATCAACATTCTGAAAGAAGTAAGTCAGAGTTAAATCCAGTGTAGTGTGATTGAAATTGCCAGAAATTGCAATGAAAGCCTCTGGGTGTTGTGTTTGGAGCCTCGTAATGGTTGGCACTATGCCACCACATGCCTTGCATCTGCCCATGGAGGAATGTAAACAACAACAACGATGGCGTGTGAAAAGTCCTTGGGCATGTAGTGCGGACAGACGCCCACCGCTAACAGTTCAATGTCCCGACAGCAGATTGTTTCCTTACCCCAGTGGTTCTCAATCTGTGGGGCGGGCCCCCCTAGGGGGGTGCGAAGTAACAGAAAGGGGGGGTGTGAAGATGTGAAAATAAGAAAACAAGAATCAAAAAAATATGAAAAATCCATCTATTGAAACAAACAAATTAACTTAAACTACATTCTGATACTAGAAAAATAAGTATAGAGTTAGATAAATGTCGATAAAAGTTAAGTAGGTATAATAAAATATGCATCTATGATATATCATTAATTAAAAAAGAACAAATTGGTATTAGTGAGCTCCTTTTCAAAAAAACGTTAAGGGGGGCGCAATTAAAACTGTTATGAAAACTCGGGTCGCAAATACTTACAGGTTGAGAAATGCTGCCTTAACTGTTACATACCCCGGGTTACACCATCTGACGTTCTGCACTCCTGATAGACCCAATGGTTTTTAACGAGTCCTGCTGGCTCATCCTTCTTGCTGACTACCAAGTTTGCATTCCCCATTACCACCGATGGAATGGATGGTTTATATTTCCTGCGTTTGTTTGCAAGCTTGGCCTTTACCTGGACGCCAGCCCTGCATCCATGATACCTGCACCTCAGTTCAAGTGGAATGATCTGTGCTCTGCCAGGGCATCTCGCAGTTTGGGGTGCCAGCCCCTCTCCCTACGTATACACAAAGTACCTGCTGCTCATTTGCGTTGTGAAAAGACCCGTCTCCATAGTACAGTATACTTAAACAAAAGAACAGCATACATAGTAGACAAAGAGTAAAGTAAAGAAAAGAGAGAAAAAGAAAGAAAAATTTTGTAACGCAGATGGAGGTACTGGTTAGACTGCCACTCACATCAGCGCTGGATTAAACACCCACTGTGGTGAGACATTTTCCACGCAGGCAAAGGAGGCCAGCCCTGGTCAGGCCTCCCAACCGTTTCACCACGTGTGAGGCTCCACATCATAACACCATGTCACCCGAACACATTTCAGAATGATGTGCTAAGAAGTGACCTGGTGACAGAATTGTTGAAGCGTTATTTCTATGTAACAACATTCCTGCACATTTCCTAATTAGCTCTCATA
This sequence comes from Erpetoichthys calabaricus, assembly GCF_900747795.2. NCBI lineage: Eukaryota > Metazoa > Chordata > Cladistia > Polypteriformes > Polypteridae > Erpetoichthys > Erpetoichthys calabaricus. The sequence goes on along the minus strand of NC_041396.2, from coordinate 14,498,392 downwards.
ATTAGGATTTAATGACTGTTTAGCATAAAGGCATAAATCAAGTCAAACGCACATTACAAACACGATTTAACACATACCTTAGAAAGGAATAACAAACGAGTCCTTTTAAAATCCACATACACATCCAATGGCATATGCCCAAATTAATAGATTAATGAGTGCTTCTAATCTGCAGATATGAGGCATGTGGCAAATGAGGCCAACGTCTGGGTGATCACCCCAGGGAAGCTGTTTAAATGTGTAAAATTCCACCGATCATCCACTGCTTTTGTTTGCATTGTAGTGAGCCCTGAGCTCCATAAAGAAGCTGGCCCAAGACTCAGCCACCAAGTGACCTTCTAGTCAACAGAACACCATTCATAAAAATGATGAATCGGTGTCATGCCACCCCGTACATCGCTATAAGTCAGCTTTAGCACTCACAGTAGGTGTGGAAAGACCGGCAATCCATGTCAAGATCTTCTGTTAAAGACGCATCACACAAAACAACTTCAGCCGACACGATAGATAGATAGATAGATAGATAGATAGATAGATAGATAGATAGATAGATAGATAGATAGATAGATAGATAGATAGATAGATAGATAGATAGATAGATAGATAGATAGATAGATAGACGTGAAAGGCACTATATAATAGATAGATAGATAGATAGATAGATAGATAGATAGATAGATAGATAGATAGATAGATAGATATGAAAGGCCACTATATAATAGATAGATAGATAGATAGATAGATAGATAGATAGATAGATAGATAGATAGATAGATAGATAGATATGAAAGGCACTATATAATAGATAGATAGATAGATAGATAGATAGATAGATAGATAGATAGATAGATAGATAGATAGATAGATAGATATGAAAGGCACTATATAATAGATAGATAGATAGATAGATAGATAGATAGATAGATAGATAGATAGATAGATAGACGTGAAAGGCACTATATAATAGATAGATAGATAGATAGATAGATAGATAGATAGATAGATAGATAGATAGATAGATAGATAGATATGAAAGGCACTATATAATAGATAGATAGATAGATAGATAGATAGATAGATAGATAGATAGATAGATAGATAGATAGATAGATATGAAAGGCACTATATAATAGATAGATAGATAGATAGATAGATAGATAGATAGATAGATAGATAGATAGATAGATAGATAGACGTGAAAGGCACTATATAATAGATAGATAGATAGATAGATAGATAGATAGATAGATAGATAGATAGATAGATAGATAGATAGATAGATATGAAAGGCACTATATAATAGATAGATAGATAGATAGATAGATAGATAGATAGATAGATAGATAGATAGATAGATAGATAGATAGATAGATAGATAGATAGATAGATAGATAGACGGACGTGAAAGGCACTATATAATAGATAGATAGATAGATAGATAGATAGATAGATAGATAGATAGATAGATAGATAGATAGATAGACGTGAAAGGCACTATATAAGTAGATAGATAGATAGATAGATAGATAGATAGATAGATAGATAGATAGATAGATATGAAAGGCACTATATAATAGATAGATAGATAGATAGATAGATAGATAGATAGATAGATAGATAGATAGATATGAAAGGCACTATATAATAGATAGATAGATAGATAGATAGACGTGAAAGGCACTATATAATAGATAGATAGATAGATAGATAGATAGATAGATAGATAGATAGATAGATAGATAGATAGATAGATAGATAGACGTGAAAGGCACTATATAATAGATAGATAGATAGATAGATAGATAGATAGATAGATAGATAGATAGATAGATAGATTGCGCAGATTGACTTCATCGGTGTCCTTGTTTAAAAATTTTTAAAAATTAAAAAATATTTAATCATTTCTTTACATAAAAAAATAATTAAATAAGAATAAATAATTTATTCTTTGTTTTTGGGATTAGAATTTCTATCAAAAACCACACAAGGCATTTTAACAGTTATTAAAGAACTTTAAAAAAAATAAATTGCAAATATTTAATCGACGTTAGCCAAACACATGCAAATCTTATGGAAGTAAAAATGATAGGATACCGCGACGCCGCACGAGTATCATACCTTTGTTAGTTGTATCATGTGTTATTCTCATCTATCTTATATTATGCAGGGGGGCGCAGAATTATTCCAGGTAGAAAAGGGGGGAGGGGGGCATGAAATACAAGAGTTTGGGAACCGCTGCTCTAGAATGAGTTAGCACTGCAATGGTTTGTGTGTATTTGTGTGTGTGTGTGTATTATTGGTTTGTACAGTAGAGCCACTCTTCTTTTCAGTAACAGCAATAAGCCTTCCATTCATGGAACATGTTAGTTTCTTGATCTGTTGCCGATCAGCTTTTTGTGCAGCAGGAACCACAGCCTCCCAGACACTGTTCAGAGAATTGGACTGTTTTCCTTCCCTGTAAATCTCCTGTTTAAGAAGGGCCCTCAAGTTCTCAATAGGGTTTAGGTCAGGTGAGGAAGGGGGCCATGTCAATATTCTGTCATCTTTAAGGCCTTTACTGGCTAGCCATGCAGTGGAGTACTTTGATGCGTGTGATGGAGCATTGTCCTGCATAAAAATCCTAGTCCTCTTGAATGATGCTAACTTTTTCCTGTACCACTGCTTGAAGAAAGTGTCTTCTAAAAACTGGCAGTAGGTTTGGGAGTTGAATTTGAGTCCATCTTCAACCCAAAAAGGTCCAACTAGCTCATCTTTAATAATACTGGCCCATACCAATACCCCACCTCCACCTTGCTGGCATCCTCACAGGTGGCGCAGTGGTAGTGCTGCTGCTTTGCAGTAAGGAGACTGTGGAAGATTTTGGGTTCGCTTCCCGGTTCCTCCCTGTGTGGATAGCGCTTTGAGTACTGAGAAGAGCGCTATATAAATGTAATGAATTATTATTATCTAAGTCAAAGTGGAGCTCTGTGTCCATTACTGGTCCATTAGGGACAACAACTCTTCATGGATGTCAAATGTTGGTGACATTGTTCTGATGAAAATAAGGAGTTGTGCCGTATCTGTTGTATCGCAGGATTCATCCAACGCTATAGAATACAAAGTATTGGACTCTTGACATATTTCGTTCAGTTGATTTTTTAAGTCAACCGCGATCTCACCTTGGCGCCTCACAATTGTCCTTCGTGATAGAGGTAAATCTTTAAATTTTTGAAATTTGAGATGGTTCGAGACACTGAACAACTTCAAGCATGCATGATTTGAACAGCTCTACATCAGTATATGGTTTTCCAGGGGCACCCAATTTGAAGTGTTGCCTCAACTTCTGGATTGTGAGAGGATGATTTGAATTTGACAAACATGGATGTTTTGGGGTGGCGCAGTGGTAGCGCTGTTGCTTCGCAGTTAAGAGACCCAGGTTCGCTTCCCGGGTCCACCCTGCGTGGAGTTTGCATGTTCTCCCCGTGTCTGCGTGGGTTTCCTCCGGGCGCTCCGGTTTCCTCCCGCAGTCCAAAGACATGCAGGTTAGGTGGATTGGTGATTCTACATTGGCCCTAGTGTGTGCTTGGTGCGTGGGTGTGTTTGTGTGTGTCCTGCGGTGGGTTGGCACCCTGCCCGGGATTGGTTCCCTGCCTTGTGCCCTGTGTTGGCTGGGATTGGCTCCAGCAGACCCCCGTGACCCTGTGTTCGGATTCAGCGGGTTGGAAAATGGATGGATGGACGTTTTGTTTTGTATGGCTCTTGTTCAAGGAATCATGCACTTGCTTTCTGGTCTCATCTATATATATAATTCACTAAGACCATGGCAAGCAAGACGCACTCAAGACAGAGCCACGCCCTCCAACTCACAAAGCCCCGCCCACCAACTCTAAGACCATGAGATACACATGACAGAGCCCCGCCCATCAACTCTAACCCTCCTCCCGAGTCCACCCTCGCTCTCGAGGCACGCAGCACCTCCCCAAACACCGCCTCAGTCGCTTTCGTCTCTGCTACAGTCCACATGCACCTCTGAGCCACGTTGACTTTTCATTGTTCTTTTCGGTTCCGGCTGCTTTTCTATATATAATCCACCAAGTCGCACGACCATGGGATACTCACGCATGCAAGACAGAGCCCCGCCCGCCAACTCTAACCCTCCTCCCGTGTCATGGGGTACGCACGCCAGAGCCCCGCCCACCAACTCTAGCACTTACTGTCGCCGGTTGCATTAACAGGCAACCTTTGTGGCATCACATGCATGTACTTACACTGACGACAAATATGACAGCTCTTCCTCACGAACAAGATTTCACAAGACGGGAAAAACGAAACACCTACAACATTACCTTCACTTTGTTTTCCTTTTATTTCTGATCCCATTCAACAACTATATGGCGACATCGACTTCTCAACTGTGACTCCGGAACAACTCGGTACGTGAGCTATATTAAGCGTCACAAACGAAGACTCACTACACCTTAATGAACAAGTACTGAAACTTATCCCTACCGATGAAGTAACTTTCACCAGCGTTGCCTCCATCGTCACAGACAATCCCACAGATCAACTTTCATTCCCCGAAGAATTTCTTAGCAGTCTTACTTCCACTGGCATGCCTTTGCATAAACTCAAACTTAAAATTGGTTCAGTAGTCATGCTTCTCAGAAACCTCATGCCAGCAAGAAGTCACTGTGATGGCACTAGACGGACTGTTACCAGCATTCACCACAATGTACTGGAGTGTAAGACTATCGCAGCTCCTACCTCACAAACTGTCCTTATTCCCCGGATATCCCTGACCCCATCATATTCAAATTTGCCTTTTACTTTTACACGCAGACAATTTCCTGTTAGATTGGCCTTTGCAATGACAATTAATAAGGCACAGGGACAAACTTTCAAAACGATATGCCTGTATCTGCCAAAACCAGTTTTCAGTCACGGACAATTGTATGTTGCTCTCTCCAGAGTTCCATCTTTTCATTCACTCACAGTTGTATCCTCAAACCCAGCCCATTTGGACAACTGTGTCTTTCAGGAAGTGTTCACCCATCAATAAATAATTATGCGGCGTGCGGGTTGGATAGTCTTTTAAATTGATGTACTTCATGTGTGACTTACAACTCTCATAGAGCTGTTTTGCATTTGATCTCTTTAATATTCTTATTTGCATCTTCCATCTTAGGCACATCATGGAGTTTTCCTTGGTTTGACATGAAGAAATCCAACTCCCATTCACTGCTGAACTGTCGATTTTCATCGTCTACATGCCTGGATTTCTTTGACAGCAGTAAATGCATTATATGGCCAGTAAAACACAACGATAATTATCAGATGAGGAAATGATGGATCTGACTACTTTCGTTGAAATTTAAGCATGCTGAACTTTAACCCTTTTCGGTGCCATTTGATTGGCCACTTTAGTTACCGTGGGAAATAATTACAGCAGTACTTGCGAAAATCTACAAGTGCGTGTGCACTCTATCCGCATGAAATATCTAGCTTGACTGCTATCGGCATAACTTGCATTCAGTTTGGTTGTATTTCGTTAGCTGTCATTGACCATTCCGTCTGGTATGAACGCGGAGACCAAATGAATCTTCTTTTACGTTGTTTGTTTTGAACAAAATCACTCGTTTCACTGATACCTTCATGACGGCCACAAAAAAAGACCTCGAAGGCCGCACTTGACCTCCTCTGCTCTAAAGGATAGACCTGCACACTTTTAAGGGTTTAAATGGCCTGTCTGTCTCGTGCCATTATGATAACAATATATAGTGCAATATCCATCCATCCATTTTCCAACCTGCTGAATCCGAACACAGGGTCACGGGGGTCTGCTGGAGCCAATCTCAGCCAACACAGGGCACAAGGCAGGAACCAATCCCGGGCAGGGTGCCAACCCACCGCAGTAGTGCAATATTGTCCCAGTAATGCTTCAGTGGGTGTAGTAACACAGTTTGTTCCAACACCGCCGTTACACAGACAGAGGGTTTGTAAGTAATCAACACACATTCGGACAACTGCAGAAATTGCTGGCATCAAATTTCAAGGCTTAATTAGCTTTCATTGCTGTAGAAAAGCTCTTAAAGTCATTAATCCATTGCTTGTTCCCTACAAAAATACATTTTATTATAACTGTGTAATATTGTAGTTCTGCGGTGGGTTGGCACCCTGCCCGGGATTGGTTCCTGCCTTGTGCCCTGTGTTGGCTGGGATTGGCTCCAGCAGACCCCCGTGACCCTGTGTTCGGATTCAGCGGGTTGGAAAATGGATGGATGGATATTGTAGTTTCTGGTAACCTAAACTTTTTTATAGCTTCTGCTATAAGTAACTGTTTACCTTTGAACCATTGCAGGTTATTCACTGGAATTGATCCGCTTAAATTTCAATAAAAACTGGAAAAAATCGGGGTGTTCTAAAACTTTTGAGCAGCAGTGCAGGTATTTCTGGCTTTATGAACCCGTATTCATCATCCAGATCTGAGTGGATCATCCGAAAACAAGAATTAGACCTGTAGGGGGCACCACTTACTTACACTCCTGAGTCCTCATTTCACCCGATAGAAACCCGTTAGATTGCAGATTGAAACCCACACAAACACAGGGAGAGCTTGATAACGACTTGGAGGCCAGATGTTATATGACGTCAAAGCTGCCTGTTAACCTGCCATAATAATTTCAAAATAATGAAGCATATGTGTACAATACCTGCAGCTCTTAGACCCCAGAGTGGCTCCCATCAGCTATCACAAACATTCATTTAAGTGTCCCTGTTGGGCTTTCAGAACTGTGGTGCCACCTCAACAAGCCAAGCAGCGGGAGACACATGCAGTCACACCAGGCAGCCGCAGCAGGATAATAAGGCAGAGAAGTCAGAAGCACATTGCAGAATCAAATAAATCAAATTAGCCCAAGTCTCGTTATTATCCCCGTTGGCGATGGAAGTTGCTGTTGAAGGTTCCGACGCTTTTTCCTTTATTAAAAATCTTTCACAAATAGAAGCCTGTTGAGAGGAATAATCATCCTTTTGTAAATGCGTCCTTAGGGCACGCCGAGGTTGGAGCCACACATTTGGTTGTAAAAGTAATTGGCGGACGGGGCAGAAAATCCACAGCAGTGCTACTGTAGAGAAGCACAGAGCCTTGATACATTTGTGAAGCCCAAATATGACATGGTGGCCCAGACGGATTCCCTCACCCTGACACCATATCTTCATCCCGACTGCAGAGGCAGGACCACTGCAACCTGGGGGATACTATGTAAAATGATTTTAAAAAATGGATTTATTGATTCTAGTTTTGACAGGATATAGTCATTCTCAGAACATACTGTAAGAAGGCCTACACTTTGCTTATTTGGTTAGCTTATCGCAAAGCTGACCCAGCTTCTTATTCTCTTAGAATCTGAATGGCTGACAACTTCTCTAGTATTACGTGCTTGTGCAGCTTTGTGAATTTTTTTTGTGAATTTCCCCTTGGGATTAATAAAGTATCTATCTATCTATCTATCTATCTATCTATCTATCTATCTATCTAGTTTTATTGCGGATCATTATGACACTTTGGCTGGTTTTCCATCTTGACTGCACTTCCTATTGTTCTCCACTAGGTTTCATCACGTATTTTCACAAAGCTCCTCCCTACAGAGTAATATAGCGCTTATGAAGAGTGGCACACTTGAGAATTTACTGTGGCTCACCTTTTCAGTATGTCATATTTTCAGAGCAGCCACATTTTGAGATCTCATGCCTGGCACACAGTTCAATGCAACTTTCTAAAGTACTGCTCTGCTATAGCGATGTGTCTACTTGTACAGCCACTTCAGTTCTGGGGTCTCAGCACGACTTTCTGTAGGATGTCACTAAGGTCTATGTTATTTATTTATCTTAAAGGCACTTTATAAGATAGGCAGATATGCCTAGATTCTCTTCATGAAATGTCCTGACACTGCACTCTATGTGGGAGAAACTGGACAAACACTCCGCCAGAGAATGAATTTACACAGGTGCCACATTAAACGTGGCAACATAGATGTTCCTGTAACAGCCCACTTCAACAGCCATGGACACTGTGACAGGGACTTTAAAGTCACAGGGCTTATGGGCAACTTCAGAACACAGCAAGAGAGAAAAGAATGGGAAGTCAAATTCATGTTAAAATTGAAAACATTACAACATGGTTTGAATAGAGACATGGGTCCTATGGCCAGATATGAAGATTGTTTGCATCGCTCAGACTGACACAGAAAACCTGTCTACAGACCCACATTGTATGGAAAAACTCATCAGAAACTTCAAAAGACTTTGTTGGATAGTCTTGACCATACATTGTTCTTCTCTCTTGTTAAATGAATATTAGTCTGAAGAGGTTTATTAATTTTTTACGTTTAAGATGTCTCACTTAAAGATTTACCAATGTTGTTACTTGTCCTAGTATGTACAGTATATAAACACAGGAAACTCCAGTTTCTGTATTCCATCTTGCCTGAAGAAGGGGCCTGAGTTGCCTTGAAAGCGTGTGTAAGAGCCATTTAGATAGATAGATAGATAGATAGATAGATAGATAGATAGATAGATAGATAGATAGATAGATAGATAGATAGATAGATAGATAGATAGATAGATAGATAGATAGATAGATAGATAGATAGATAGATAGATAGATAGATAGATAGATAGATAGATACTTTATTAATCCCAATGGGAAATTCACATTCTTCAGCAGCAGCATACTGATACAATAAATAATATTAAATTAAAGAATGATAATAATGCAGGTGAAAACAGACAATAACTATGTATAATGTTAAATATTAACGTTTACCCCCCGGATGGAATTAAAGAGTCGCATAGTTTGGGGGAGGAACGATCTCCTCAATCTGTCAGTGGAGCAGGACAGTGACAGCAGTCTGTCGCTGAAGCTGCTCTTCTCTTCTGGAGATGATACTATTAAGTGGATGCAGTGGATTCTCCATAATTGATAGGAGTCTGCTCAGCGCCCTTCGCTCTGCCACAGATGTTAAACTGTCCAGCTCCATGCCAACAATAGAGCTTGCCTTCCTCACCAGTTTGTCCAGACGTGAGGCGTCTTTCCTCTTAATGCTGCCTCCCCAGCACACCACTGCGTAGAAGAGGGGCGCTCGCCACAACTGTCTGATAGAACATCTGCAGCATCTTATTGCAGATGTTGAAGGACGCCCAGCCTTCTAAGGTAGTATAACCGGCTCTGTCCTTTCTTGCACAGCGCATCAGTATTGGCAGTCCAGTCCAATTTATCATCCAGCTGCACTCCCAGATATTTATAGGTCTGCACCCTCTGCACACAGTCACCTTTGATGATCACGGGGTCTATGAGGGGTCTGGGCCTCCTAAAATCCACCACCAGCTCCTTGCTTTTGCTGGTGTTCAGGTGTAGGTGGTTTGAGTCGCACCATTTAACAAAGTCATTGATTAGGTCCCTATACTCCTCCTCCAGCCCATTCCTGATGCAGCCCACGATAGCAGTGTCATCAGTGAACTTTTGCACGTGGCAGGACTCCGAGTTGTATTGGAAGTCTGATGTATATAGGCTGAACAGGACCGGAGAAAGTACAGTCCCTTGTGGCGCTCCTGTGTTGCTGACCACAATGTCAGATCTGCAATTCCCGAGACGCACATACTGAGGTCTGTCTTTAAGATAGTCCACGATCCATGCCACTAGGTATGAATCTAATCCCATCTCTGTCAGCTTGTCCCTAAGGAGCAGAGGTTGGATTGTGTTGAAGGCGCTAGAGAAATCTAGAAACATAATTCTTACAGCACCACTGCCTCTGTCCAAGTGAGAGAGGGATCGGTGTAGCATATAGATGATGGCATCCTCTGCTCCCACCTTCTCCTGATATGCAAACTGCAGAGGGTCAAGGGCGTGTTGAACCTGTGGCCTAAGGTGGTGAAGCAGCAGCCTCTCCATGGTCTTCATCACATGTGATGTCAGAGCAACAGGCCGAAAGTCATTCAGCTCACTAGGACGTGATACCTTTGGGACTGGGGTGATACAAGATGTTTTCCAAAGCCTCGGGACTCTCCCCTGTTCCAGGCTCAGGTTGAAGATGCACTGTAGAGGACCCCCCAGCTCCGATGCACAGACCTTCAGCAGTCGTGGCGATACTCCATCTGGACCCGCTGCTTTGCTGGCATGAAGTCTCCTCAGCTCTCTGCTCACTTGTGCTGTTGTAATTATGGGTGGGGATGTCTCTCCTATGCTGGTATCAGAAGAAGGATGTGTAGAGGGTGCAGTACTCCGAGGTGAGAGTGAGAGTGGGTTAGGGTGGTCAAACCTGTTAAAGAAGTTGTTCATTTGGTTTGCTCTCTTCACGTCTCTCTCGATGGTGGCACCCCGCTTCGAGCTGCAGCCAGAGATGATTTTCATCCCATCCCACACTTCCTTCATGCTGTTATTCTGCAACTTCTGCTCCATCTTTCTCCTGTACTGCTCCTTCACCGCCCTGAGCTGGACTCGGAGTTCCTTCTGCACGCGCTTGAGCTCATGCTGATCACCGTCTTTAAAAGCCCTTTTCTTCTGGTTCAAAAGGCCCTTGATGTCACTTGTAATCCATGGCTTGTTGTTAGCATAGCAGCGTACTGTTCTTACTGGAACTACAATGTCCATACAGAAGTTGATGTAGTCAGTAGTGCAGTCAACAACTTCCTCAATGTTCTCACTATGAGATCCCTGCAGGATATCCCAGTCTGTAGTTCCAAAACATTCTCTCAGAGCCTTCTCAGCCTCCGGGGTCCACTTCCTGAATGATCGTGTGGTTGTAGGTAGGACCCTCACTTTTGGTTTATAGTGAGGCTGAAGCAGAACCAGGTTATGATCTGCTTTCCCAAGCGCAGGCAGCGGGGTGGCGCTGTATGCGTCTTTAACGTTTGCATACAGTAAATCAATAGTCTTATTTCCCGGGTGTTACAGTCCACATACTGGGAGAATGCAGGTAAAGTTTTGTCCAGCGTCACATGGTTGAAGTCTCCAGCGATTAGCACAAGTGCCTCAGGGTGCTGCGTTTGTAACTTAGCAACAGCAGAATGGATGATGTCACTCGCTGACTCCTCGTTCGCCCGAGGAGGTATGTACACGATGACAACAATGACATGAACAAAAATGACATCATTTTCCTAGTTCTATAAAATTTATGAATATTTATTAGATGACAATGCATAATCTATGGGAAGTTCTCATAACACCCGTAAATAGATTTCTATTGGTACATTCTTGCCTTTTCTAACTGCTTCAAGTAAATATTATTCTTCAGTTAGTGACAGCCTTGCCCTGTATAAGGTGTATAGGCATACGGTTTTTAACCGTGACCGTGCTCGCGCTCGTGATCGTGCTTGTGCACATAACCGTTGTCACGTGTGTTTTGGAGACAACCAAAGGGCTTGAATACATGTAATTCCATGCCAGACCAGGGGGTGGTGAAGTGCACTAATTTTCCCTCTCAATCTTTTGCAGATCAGTCTAGGGAAATCCCGCCCGGCTCTGGGGCAGCCAATGACGTCCCTTCCGGTTTGCGGTGCAGATGACATCACTTCCTTTTCTGGCCTTTAAAGCCGCCATATTGCCTGAAGAAGTCAGTTCTGTTTTGGACTCAGTTGAATGCACATGTCTTTGCTAATTAGTTCATTTTGCAGCCGTAAACAATTATACGGGTGGCTGCCCCAAACCTTCGCAATGTCTAATGGTCATTATTGTGACACCGTGCTTGATAGCCTACAGGCTCTTTGAATGTGTGAAGTAACACGTAAAGAAAACTTGTTTATTTAAGTACCATACCACACGCTAAGGCGTACAGAAGAGGCATCGTCTTTTGACAAAAAAGGGACTGAAATAATCGACTCCAACATTTGTGAAAGGTGGTTTGTTGGGTGCTAGGCGATCTTCTGGCAAATCTGCCATTTTTTGCTCACCTGCTTTCACATTGTATCTTCTGCATGTAGTGCACTTTGAAATTATTTTTCTGATAGCTGCGTTTACTTGAGGTATCCAGTATTTTTGGCGTAGTTCTGCCAATAAGTAATTACGTCCACAGTGTCTATGTTTTTGATGAAGGTGTCTGATTAGGAGTGTAGCGATATGCAAGCTTTTATGAATAATTTCAGGGTGATTGTGTGGCACGGGCTCTTTGCATGTGTGAAGTAACACGTAAAGAAAACTTGTTTATTTAAGTACCATACCGTACGCTAAGGCGTACAGAAGAAGAAATTAAGAATCTTCAAGTAAAGAAACAACTAAAGGTTCTTCAAGAAAAGCTAAGTTTATAGAAGATACATTTTTCTTTTTTTTTCCTTTTATTCTTGTGTGGATTATTTGCTTTTAACTTTCACTAAATATTTTTAAAACAAACTTTTGGACTTTGAGAATTCTTTCGACACGGCCTGATAACGCCTTATAATCCAGCAGCTACAGCCTGCATATTGTAAACTTTTAAGTTAGTCAATAAATGGGGTCATTTTGCTTGACTTTTCAAGTCTCATAAGCCACACACCCTGCAGCTGCTATCTACTGTATGTTGACATGCAGAACAACTAGAGGTCGTCACCCATGATTCCACTTGTATACTGGGAATAAACCTAAAAACTTTGAGTGGGTCGGTATTGTTGGAGCCTCCTTGGTTTCAGAATTTGTGCAAAGGTATTCCAACCACATGTTTGTTTTGTGATTTGGCTGTGACGACAGCTTGGAAAGATTCTCAGTTTTGCTTGCTTACTGACTAACGTTTCATGTCCCGATCTCCATTTCAAAAAATAAAATATCCCAGCGGGCGGCATGGTGGCGCAGTGGGTAGTGCTGCTGCCTCGCAGTTGGGAGACCTGGGTTCGCTTCCCGGGTCCTCCCTGCGTGGAGTTTGCATGTTCTCCCCGTGTCTGCGTGGGTTTCCTCCGGGCGCTCTGATTTCCTCCCACAGTCCAAAGACATGCAGGTTAGGTGGATTGGCGATTCTAAATTGGCCCTAGTTTGTGTGTGTCCTGTGGTGGGTTGGCCACCCTGCCCGGGATTGTTCTTGCCTTGTGCCCTGTGTTGGCTGGGATTGGCTCCAGCAGACCCCCGTGACCCTGTGTTCGGATTCAGCGGGTTGGACAATGGATGGATGTTCTTTGAGAATGCAAAAGAAAGATTTAGCTTAGTCCACCATATAAGAAAACAAGAAACCCTGCAGTTCAGTTCCTCCTGTAAGGCAGGAGGAAGCACAACAGTCCTTTGGCGAAACGGCTTCTCACGAAGAATGAAACTCAGGAATCCGACTCACCAGACGGGAGCACCCGGAGAACACCAGTACCTGGCCTCTTCTCGGGGATTCGTCATTTGATTATTTCTTCGAGGGTGACGTCCCTGGGTGAAGTAAGATCCTGAATAGTTCTTTGAGCGTGGATAGTCGCTGCGTTGCCTTCAGCCTTATCCTTCCTTTTTCCTCTCCTCTCCTTGATCCGCCATTCCCCTTAAAAAGAAAAAGTTTCCCGCCGAAAATCCTTGCCCCTCTCAGTTGTCATGGGAACCTCACGCCGGCAACAGGTAGCTGGAAAATTTACTCGGGCGGGATCCTTCCAGTCCGGGACATCACCAAAGGTGCCTGAAGGGCTATTTAAAACACCCTCCCAGCCAACATTATAAAGTGACGGACAATCCAGAAGGCTAACACGACTGTCCGTTATGTAGCCTTGCTACAAATGGACACATACACTATATGCCACAGGTTGTGACCATCACACCTAGATCAGCTTGTTGGAAATCCCATTCCAAACCCATTACCATTGATATGGAACTGGCCTCCCTCTTGGTGCAATAACAGCCTCCACTTTTCTGGGAAGGGTTTTGCACAAGATTTTTGGCTGTGGACTTTGTGCCCAGTCAGCCAAAAGAGCATTAGTGAGATCAGGTAGTGACATTGGACATGAAAATCCTGGCTCACAATTGCCATTGTAATTCATCCTAAAGGTGTCCAGCTGGCCTCTGTGCAGGCTCCATGTCTTTATGGACCTGGCTTTAAGTATCTAGGCCAGGGGTTCTTAACTGGGAGTATTCTTATCCCTTGGGGGTATAGGAACCAAATGCTGGGGGTATGGGACTCGATCTCTGGGTACTGGTATTTATTTGATTTAATGTATTAATTTATACTTGGGTAGTACATCAATAGAACGCGATAGAATCTTTGAGAACATTCGACATTTCCTGAAAATGCTTGTATTTAATTTTATATTAATTAATTATAAATTTAAAATTTAATACATTTTAATTTTAATATTTAAATTTAGGCGGCACGGTGGCGCAGTGGGTAGCGCTGCTGCCTCGCAGTTGGGAGACCTGGGGACGTGGGTTTGCTTCCCGGGTCCTCCCTGCGTGGAGTTTGCATGTTCTCCCCGTGTCTGCGTGGGTTTCCTCCCACAGTCCAAAGACATGCAGGTTAGATGGATTGGCGATTCTAAAATTGGCCCTAGTGTGTGCTTGGTGTGTTTGTGTGTGTCCTGTGGTGGGCTGGCACCCTGCCCGGGATTGGTTCCTGCCTTGTACCCTGTGTTGGCTGGGATTGGCTCCAGCAAACCCCCGTGACCCTGTGTTCGGATTCAGCGGGTTGGATAATGGATGGATGGATGGATGATTCTCACAGGTGTTAAAAAAAAAGTCATGCCCATCCTGGAAAATAAATAGAAAAAAATGTGTAGTGTTTGGTACAATTCACCCTCCTGCGCTCAGGGCCATTTTTCACACACACGACAGGCGCATTATCTGGATGGACAAGTGCGAGGCGCCTTGCAATAAACTCAATTAAATTTTAATTAAACTGGCAAGTCCTTCAGGAGTCGGCATGCAGATTTAGAAAAATAAAAAAAATATAAGAAGTGCTGGCCTATTTTTAACTCGGCTTCTCAGCTCACAAGGGAGCCTGTCTGGAGAGCTGGGCTGTCAGCTTCACCTACAACTTTGGCAACACATAGAAAACCCTGGAAGAAGGTGGCGTGAATACGAGGAGAACTTGCAGGCATCAAATACACTGTGAGGCAGCAGTGCTACTCAAATCGAGAATTTTCAGAATTTCCTCTATCTTTTTTGCTCAGGAGCCAGAGTAGCAACAGGTCCAAAGCAGAAACCCACTCAACTGGGGGCACCAGTGCATCACAGAACACACTCTACGGACAGTGGGGAGAACTTACTACGCTAAAAAAATGTGTCAGCTCCATGTTTAAAACATGTCTTCCTGGAAAGGAGCATGAAGCCAAGAGCCACAATAAACTGATTTGATTTAGAGGTTTCGAATGACCGGGCGAATCCAAGCAACTATAGGCTGATAAGCTTAACGTGTATCACAGGTAAAGTAATGGAAGGAACTATTAAGAAAAAGACTGGGCAACACATGGCAGGAACAGCAGCATTATCTATTATATAGTGCCTTTCACATCTATCTATCTATCTATCTATCTATCTATCTATCTATCTATCTATCTATCTATCTATCTATCTATCTATCTATCATATAGTGCCTTTCACATCTATTTATCTATCTATCATATAGTGCCTTCACATCTATCTATCTATCTATCTATCTATCTATCTATCTATCTATCTATCTATCATATAGTGCCTTTCACATCTATCTATCTATCTATCTATCTATCTATCTATCTATCATATAGTGTTTTTCACATCTATCTATCTATCTATCTATCTATCTATCTATCTATCTATCTATCTATCTATCTATCTATCATATAGTGCCTTTCACATCTATCTATCTATCTATCATATAGTGCCTTTCACATCTATCTATCTATCTATCTATCTATCTATCTATCTATCTATCTATCTATCTATCTATCTATCATATAGTGTTTTTCACATCTATCTATCTATCTATCTATCATATAGTGCCTTTCACATCTATTTATCTATCTATCATATAGTGCCTTCACATCTATCTATCTATCTATCTATCATATAGTGCCTTTCACATCTATCTATCTATCTATCTATCTATCTATCTATCTATCTATCTATCTATCTATCTATCATATAGTGCCTTTCACATCTATCTATCTATCATATAGTGCCTTTCACATCTATCTATCTATCTATCTATCTATCTATCTATCTATCTATCATATAGTGTCTTTCACATCTATCTATCTATCTATCATATAGTGCCTTCACATCTATGTATCTATCTATCTATCATATAGTGCCTTCACATCCATCTATCTATCTATCTATCTATCTATCTATCTATCTATCTATCTATCTATCTATCTATCTATCTATCTATCTATCTATCATATAGTGCCTTCACATCTATCTATCTATCTATCTATCTATCTATCTATCTATCTATCTATCTATCTATCTATCTATCTATCATATAGTGCCTTCACATCTATCTATCTATCTATCTATCTATCTATCTATCTATCTATCTATCTATCTATCTATCATATAGTGCCTTTCACATCTATCTATCTATCTATATATCTATCTATCTATCTATCTATCTATCATATAGTGCCTTTCACATCTATCTATCTATCTATCTATCTATCTATCTATCTATCTATCTATCTATCTATCATATAGTGCCTTTCACATCTATCTATCTATCTATCTATCTATCTATCTATCTATCTATCTATCTATCTATCTATCTATCTATCATATAGTGCCTTCACATCTATCTATCTATCTATCTATCTATCTATCTATCTATCTATCTATCTATCTATCTATCTATCTATCATATAGTGCCTTTCACATCTATCTATCTATTATATAGTGCCATTCCTATCTATCTATCTATCTATCTATCTATCTATCTATCTATCTATCTATCTATCTTTGCTTATTTTTATTCCCACGCATCAACATGGGTGCAAACTTAACCCGTTAACATTTTGCTGTCGATTCCAAGACATTATGTGAAATAATGATGGAATGCGGGTGGCACGGTGGCGCAGTGGGTAGCACTGCTGCCTGGCAGTAAGGAGACCTGGGTCTTCCCGGGTCCTCCCTGTGTGGAGTTCACCCCGTGTCTGCGTGGGTTTCCTCCCACAGTCCAAAGACATGCTGGTTAGGTGAACAGGTGATCCTAAATTGTCCCTAGTGTGGTGTGTGTGTGTGTGGGTGGGTGTGCCCTGGGGTGGGCTGGCATCCTGCCCGGGGGTTTATTCCTGCTTTGTGCCCTGTGTTGGCTGGGATTGGCTCCAGCAGACCCCCGTGACCTGTGTTAGGATATAGCGGGTTGGATAATGGATGGATCGGTGATGGAATCCATTTAACTCTTATTTTTCTTGAAGGGACACTTTCATCTGTCACAAATGGTGCACCCAAGAGGCAGGAGAAGACGTTGTGCCTTTAGTCCCCATCCTCTGCCACTACTCTCCGAGGCAGGGTTTGTCCAACTCATAACGTGGAACACATTAACACACAAACGGCATTGAACTCCTCTTCAGTCTCTCAAAATCCTCTCACTTCTCGGCACAATTGCTTAATGACAGGGCTGCCCTTGAGTGGGGCTGAAACAAAAGAAGGATAATAACAGCGTGCACCGCCAGCCGACAATTGCTTGCTGTTGCTCTCTTTTTTTTTGTTTGTTAACCATGTCAGTAGTTTTTGTTGAAGCCCATAATTACAAGCATTGAAATATTTTGTAAATAAACAGAGAAAAGAAATGAGAGGAAACAAAAGCAGCTGCATGCCTTGCAGCTGCGGATACAGGCGACTCGATCTCTAAAAGCTGTACGGAGCGCAAAAGCCATATCTCCTTACTGTGTCTGTGTTTCTTTTGGTTTTCCAGTCGGAGCCCAGGCAGGTCAAGTGACTTGCTCATGGCCACGTGGTGTCAGTAGTGGGATCTGAACCAACAACCTTAGGGTTTGAAGTCCAAAGCCTTATCTGCTACACCACACTGCCTCAAAATATTGTAGTTTATTTTCTTCCACAAAGACTTTATATATTTTTTTTACATACTGCATTATTGGGCTGATTTACAACATTTCAGATACAAACAGTTACATTTCTGTCATTTGTCCAGTTGGAGCACAGGCTCATGAAGTGACTGGCTCACGGCCTTGTGGTGTCAGTAGTGGGATTTGAACCCACACCCTCAGGATTTGAAAACCAAAGCCTTAACCACTGCACCACAGGCTTCACAATACAGTGCATTCTGTAATCATCCTGTACAAAAATGAAATATTATTTTTAGAAAAAATGTGAAACAATGAAAAATATTGCCTTTAAAACATTAAAACACAAAATAGGCATTAAAAACTATCATATGTAATGTATAATGTGACACTGACTGGAAAAAGAAACTCTGCTGTATCTCACATCCAGCTCGCTTCACACTCTGTCCTGCAAGCCAAAATCCACCCGCCTGCCCTGTGTGAGACCTCACCCCTGCTGGTCCTGAACTGGGATCCTTATCCGGCAGGGATGCCAGTATCTTAGAAAAACAGGGCATTGTCTCCGCCAACACACTAGGTGGCAGCCAGCCCGGGTTACAGTACTGCTACAGATACCCGCAAGACATATTGGCAATTGTAGATATTTGGGTCAGCCCTGCCACCAGAGGGCGCTGAAGAAACTAGAGAGCCCTACTTTGAGGGGCATCAAGTGTACTGGAAGTACACCCGAGCCACAGTCTTGGGACAGCTGATTCTGGTTTAATTCCTACTAGCCAACCCGCGGCGTAGCATACGCCACATAATTATGTATTGATGGGTGAACACTTCCTGAAAGACACAGTTGTCCAAATGGGGTGGGTTTGAGGATACGACTGTAGATGAATGAAAAGATGGAACTCTGGAGAGGGCAACATACAATTGTCCGTGACTGAAAACTGGAGGACCGCCATTGCGCCTCCACCTCCCAGAGCGAGGGACGGGGCTGGACAGCGCTCGGGCGTGGAGGGCGGAACGGGGGGAGAGGGGAAGGATGCCCATTCCACCCCCAAGTTTGCCCCGGCCCCCCGACATTCTAGTCTGCTGATTTCTTAGTCATCTTTTAGTCATCATTCAGTATGCACTGCCTGCTCATGTGCCCGCTTCCAACTCCTCACCTGAGTCGCTTCGTCTGTGTACAGTCCACATGCACCTCTGAGCCACGTTGACTTTTCACTGTTCTTTGCAGTTCTGGCTGCTTTTCTATCTACAGTGCATCCGGAAAGTATTCACAGCGCATCACTTTCTCCACATTTTGTTATGTTACAGCCTTATTCCAAAATGGATTAAATTCATTTTTTTCCTCAGAATTCTACACACAACACCCCATAATGACAACATGAAAAAACTTTACTTGAGGTTTTTGCAAATTTATTAAAAATAAAAAAATTGAGAAAGCACATAAGTATTCACAGCCTTTGCTATGAAGCTCAAAATTGATCATCCCTGATCATCCTTGAGATGTTTCTGCAGCTTAATTGGAGTCCACCTGTGGTAAATTCAGTTGACTGGACATGATTTGGAAAGGCACACACCTGTCTATATAAGGTCCCACAGTTGACAGTTCATGTCAGAGCACAAACCAAGCATGAAGTCAAAGGAATTGTCTGTAGACCTCTGAGACAGGATTGTCTCGAGGCACAAATCTGGGGAAGGTTACAGAAAAATTTTTGCTGCTTTGAAGGTCCCAATGAGCACAGTGGCCTCCATCATCCATAAGTGGAGGAAGTTCGAAACCACCAGGACTCTTCCTAGAGCTGGCCGGCCATCTAAACTGAGCGATTGGGGGAGAAGGGCCTTAGTCAGGGAGGTGACCAAGAACCCGATGGTCACTTTGTCAGAGCTCCAGAGGTCCTCTGTGGAGAGAGGAGAACCTTCCAGAAGGACAACCATCTCTGCAGCAATCCACCAATCAGGCCTGTATGGTAGAGTGGCCAGACGGAAGCCACTCTTTAGTAAAAGGCACATGGCAGCCCGCCTGGAGTTTGCCAAAAGGCACCTGAAGGACTCTCAGACCATGAGAAATAAAATTCTCTGGTCTGATGAGACAAAGATTGAACTCTTTGGTGTGAATGCCAGGTGTCATGTTTGGAGGAAACCAGGCACTGCTCATCATCAGGCCAATACCATCCCTATAGTGAAGCATGGTGGTGGCAGCATCATGCTGTGGGGATGTTTTTCAGAGGCAGGGACTGGGAGACTAGTCAGGATAAAGGGAAAGATGACTGCAGCAATGTACAGAGACATCCTGGATGAAAACCTGCTCCAGAGCGCTCTTGACCTCAGACTGGGGCGACGGTTCATCTTTCAGCAGGACAACGACCCTAAGCACACAGCCAAGATATCAAAGGAGTGGCTTCAGGACAACTCTGTGAATGTCCTTGAGTGGCCCAGTCAGAGCCCAGACTTGAATCCGATTGAACATCTCTGGAGAGATCTTAAAATGGCTGTGCACCGACGCTTCCCATCCAACCTGATGGAGCTTGAGAGGTGCTGCAAAGAGGAATGGGCAAAACTGGCCAAGGATAGGTGTGCCAAGCTTGTGGCATCATATTCAACAAGACTTGAGGCTGGAATTGCTGCCAAAGGTGCATCGACAAAGTATTGAGCAAAGGCTGTGAATACTTATGGACATGGGATTTCTCAGTTTTTTTATTTTTAATAAATTTGCAAAAACCTCAAGTAAACTTTTTTCACGTTGTCATTATGGGGTGTTGTGTGTAGAATTCTGAGGAAAAAAATGAATTTAATCCATTTTGGAATAAGGCTGTAACATAACAGAATGTGGAAAAAGTGATGCGCTGTGAATACTTTCCGGATGTACTGTATAATCCACCAAGTCACCCGACCATGTTAGTAGCGACAGGCGGTGTGTACAAAGGGCAGGGACTTAATCAGTGCAAGTGTATGACCTGCACTTACTGGGAATTCCTCGTTCGTGGGGAACAATTGCAAGCCCCGGTCTCCATCACAAATGGGGGTTCAACGGCTTACTCACGCCTCTCGGCGCCGGGTAGACACACGTTGATCCATTCAGTGTAGCGCGCGTTCAGCCCCTGACATCTAAAGGGCATCACAGACCTGTTAATGCTCAATCTCACGTGGCTGAAAGCCACTTGTCCCTCTAAGAAGTTGGACGCCGACAGCTCTTTTGTCGCATAACTATTTAGCAGGAGGGAGTCTCGTTCGTTATCGGAATTAACCAGAGAAATCGGTCCACCAACTAAGAACGGCCATGCACCACCACCCACAGAATCGAGAAAGAGCTATCAATCTGTCAATCCTCTCCGTGTCCGGGCCGGGTGAGGTTTCCCGTGTTGAGTCAAATTAAGCGAAAGGCTCCACACCTGGTGGTGCCCTTCCGTCAATTCCTTTAAGTTTCAGCTTTGCAACCATAATCCGAACACGGGGGTCTGCTGGAGCCAATCCCAGCCAACACAGGGCACAAGGCAGGAACCAATCCTGGGCAGGGTGCCAACCCACCGCAGAAGATGAATTTCATTTCAAATTTAAGCATCTCTCACATGGGCTTCCATTAAAACTTGTGTTAAAACTCTGCAAATTCCATCCTCTGTTGACCACCACCATTGATTGCCTGATGACATTCGCTCCTATTGTGCTACAAAGCTTCTCAGAAGCTGAAGAAAGTGACACGACGCGTTGATGGGATGGTGATATTGCATTATTTACATATATCAGGTGTGGAACAAGCCCCGGACACAGACAGGTAGTCATGTTTAAGCACCACCACACGTTTATTTACAACTATTACTTACAGCAATAAGTGCACACAAACCCATCACCCCCCCCCCACCCCACCCCAGACTATCCCAAAGTCCATTTCACATTGAAATGCCTCACTCTTCAGGACGTCTCCACTCCTCTCCACCTGAGCTCCGTCCTTCTCCTCACCCGACTCCAGCCTTGAATGAAGGTAGGCGACCCCTTTTATAGTCACCCAGATGTGCTCCAGGTGCTTCCCGGCAATCTTCCACCGGCGGAAGTGCCGGCTGCGTACCCGGAAGCACTCCGGGTGTCCCTGATCCTCTTCGCCCCAGCACTTCCAGGTGTGGTGGAAGTGCTGAGGTCCAGGGCACCGAAGGCATTGGGGTGCCCCCTTGTGGTGACCACGGGCCTCTACAGGGTTGAGCTTCACAGCTCTGTACCCGTGGTCCCCAAAGCAACCAGGGCGGTCGCCCCCTCGTGGTCTGGAGGAGGCGCAAGCCCTCCTCCGGTCCTCTTGGGCATCCCGGCTGGGTATCACCACCAGCCGTGTGCCACACAGAAAATGGCAAATAGGAATCAGGGATAAAATGTTAGAACTAATCATTATACTTCAGTCAGTCAGTTATTATGCAACCCGCTATATCCTAACACAGGATCATAGGGGTCTGCTGGAGCCAATATCAACCAGCACAGGGCATAAGGCAGGAACAAACCCCGGTCATGGCACACACACACACACACACCAGGGACAATTTAGGATCGCCAATGCACCTCACCTGCTTGTCTGTGGACTGTGGGAGGAAACCCACGTAGACACGGGGAGAACATGTAAACTGCACGCAGGGAGGACCCGGTAAGCGAACCTTAGGTCTTCTTACTGTCAGGCAGCAGCGCTACCCACTGCGCCACCGTGCCGCCCACAGTAAGAGTTCTACTAAATATTAAAGTAATAATGTTAAATTACACTCAAAATTCTATTGAGTTATTTTATTATTGGTAGTCACTGATGAACAAAACAACCAACTTTTGATTGGCAGACAGTTTCATGAAACTGACACTAAAATTTCACCAATGATTTCACAAAGGCAAAACGTGAAACTCACGAAAGAGCTTTGGGGATTTTAAAAGTTTGTTTTTGGGGGTGGAAAACAAGGAATACGACCCCCTAAAGTCTCATTCAGACTTCTGTCTTGTGTTCAGCAGCTGCCTAAAGCACATCATTTGTAGCAGGCTGGTCAAATCATTTCTGTTTCTGACTTTCACTCACATCCCGTGGAGGACTGCAGTACACCTTTTAAAAATGACACACATTTAAACGCCCCGTGGGGCTCATTACGAAACTCACTAATAATTATAATAATGAATTAAATACATTTATATAGTGCTTTTCTCGCTACTCAAAATGTTTAGACAGGGGTGATGACCACTGTCACCACCACTACTGTGTAGCACCCACCTGGATGACGTGACAGCGGCCATTTTGTGCCAGCACCCTCACCACACATTAGCTATGAAGTGGTAAAGTGGTGAGAGAGAGATAGCCATTTAGAGACAGGAGATGATTAGGGGACCAGAATGACTAACCCATGGTGGGCAATTTAGCCTGGATATCAGGACACACCTTAGTATTTACGATGGATACCCAGGGAGGAGGTACCACATGAGAGGTTGGGCATCAAATTAAGAGAAGTGGCAGTTCAGGGTGATGTTTTTAGATGGGTGCAGAATTGGCACAGACACAGGAAGCAGAGGACAATAGTGTGAGGAACATCATCAGAACTGGCCGATGTTAAGAGTGGTGTCCAGCAGGGGTCAGTGCAGGGGCTGCTGCTATTTTTAATAAATATAAATGATTTAGATAGGAATATAAAGAACAAGCTGGTAAAGTTTGCAGATGATACCAAGATAGATGGATTAGTAGATAATTTGGAGTCTGTTATATCATCACAGAAGGACTTGGACAGCAGACAGGCTTGGGCAGATTTGTGGCAGATGAAATATAATATCAGTAAATGTAAAGAATTACACATAGGAAGTAAAAATGTGAGGTTTGAATACACAATGAGCGGTCGGAAAATCGAGAGTCCACCTTATGAGAAGGATTTAGGAGTCGTAGTGGACTCTAAGCTATCAACTTCCAGACAAGCCATTAAGAAGGCTAACAGTATGTCAGGTCATATAGCACCTTGATGTGTGGAGTACAAGTCACAGGAGGTTCTGCTCAGTCTTTATAACACACTGGTGAGGCCTCATCTGGAGTACTGGGTGCAGTTCTGGTCTCCAGACTTCAAAAAAAGACATAACAGCACTAGAGAAGGTCCAGAGAAGAGCGACTAGGCTGATTAGAGGGCTACAAGGGATTAGAAGCTCGCTGGATTGGCAGATAATCTCAAATGCATTGTATCATCACAGGAGAATTTAGACAGCAGACAGGCTTGGGCAGATTTTTAACAGATGACATTTAATATCAGTAAATGTAAAGAATTACACATAGGAAGTAAAAATGTGAAGTTTGAATACACAATGGGCGGGTCGGAAAATCAAAAGCACACCTTTATGAGAAGAATTTAGGAGTCATAGTGGACTCTTAAAATATCGACTTCCAGACAGTGTTCAGAAGCCATTAAGAAGGCTAACAGAATGTCAGGTTATATAGCGCCTTGATGTGTGGAGTACAAGTCACAGGAGGTTCTGCTCAGTCTTTATAACACACTGGTGAGGCCTCATCTGGAGTACTGGGTGCAGTTTTGGTCTCCAGGCTACAAAAAGGACATAACAGCACTAGAGAAGGTCCAGAGATGAGCGACTCGGCTGATTAGAGGACTACAGGGGATTACAAACTCGGTGAATTGTCAGATAATCTCAAATCTGTTGAATGATCACAGAGGGACTTGGACAGCAGGCAGGCTTGGGCAGATTTGTGGACGATGAAATTTAATGTCAGTTAATGTAAAGTGTTTCAAGTGGTAAGGACTGAATACACAATGGGAGGTCTGAAAATTGAAAGTACACCTTAAGAGAAGGATTTAGGAGTTGTAGTGGACTCTAAGCTATCGACTTCCCGACAGTGTTCAAAAGCCATTAAGAAGGCTAACAGAATGTCAGGTTATATAGCGCCTTGATGTGTGGAGTACAAGTCACAGGAGGTTCTGCTCAGTCTTTATAACACACTGGTGAGGCCTCATCTGGAGTCCTGGGTGCAGTTTTTTGGTCTCCAGGCTACAAAAAGGACATAACAGCGTTAGAAGAAGACCAGAGAAGAGCGACTAGGCTTTTTCCCAGGGCTACAGGGGATTAGAAGCTTGGTGGATTGGCAGATAATCTCAAATGCATTGAATCATCACAGGAGGATTTGGACAGCAGACAGGCTTGGGCAGATTTGTGGCAGATTAAATTTAATGGCAGTAAATGTAAAGAATTACACATAGGAACTAAAAATGTGAGGTTTGAATACACAATGGGAGGTCTGAAAAGGTGTCCACCTTAAGAGAAGGACTTCCAGACAGTGTTCAGAAGGCTAACAGAATGTCAGGTTATATAGCGCCTTGATGTGTGCAGTACAAGTCACAGGAGGTTCTGCTCAGTCTTTATAACACACTGGTGAGGCCTCATCTGGAGTACTGGGTGCAGTTTTGGTCTCCAGGCTACAAAAGGACATAACAGCACTAGAAAAGGTCCAGAGAAGAGTGACTGGGCTGATTACAGGGCTACTGGGAATGAGTTATGAGGAAAGATTAAAAGAGCTGAGCCTTTACAGGAGATTAAGAGGAGACCTGACTGAAGTGTTTAAAATTATGAAGGGAATTAGTCCAGTGGATCGAGACTGTTATTTTAAAACGAGTTCATTAAGAACACGGGGACACAGTTAGAAACTTGTGAATGGGAAATATCACACAAACATTAGGAAGTTCTTCTTCACTTAAAGACACTTGGAATAAGAGATCAAGCAGTGTGGTGGACAGTAAGACGTTTGGAACTTTCAAAACTCGACGTGATGTTTTTTTGGAAGAAATAAGTGGATAGGACTGGCGAGCTTTGTTGGGTTGAATGGCCTGTTCTCGTCTAGAATGTTCTAATGTTCTAATGACCACAGAGAGTCAGGACATCGTTCGTTCATTCGAAGGACGGCGCCATTTTTACACCACAGCATCCCCAGCGCTGCACTGGGACATCGGGATCCACATTCAGACCGCAGGGTAAGCGCCCCCCTTCTGGCCTCACCAACACCTCTTCCAAACAGCAACCCAAACTTTAGCTAGATGGTCTCCCATCCAAGTACTGGCTGTGCCTGAACAGGCTTAGCTTCAGGTGTCTTTGAGTCTGCCAGACCTGCTCCTGTTAGAGCTTCCTTCAGATCTGAACAAACGAGAAAGCACAGAATCGGACTGTCGATCCAATGCAAGAGAAAGAAAGCAAACAAGTCGGAGATGCCCTGTGGTGGAGCGACCTGAGCGTCATTGTAGGGGCGGATCAAACCTGTTGAGCAAGAGAAAGCATGGGGGGTGCCAGGGAAGTCCAATGGAGACCAAGTAGAGGTGGTAGGAAGATGGAGTCGGGCTCAGTGGATCTCAGTGGACAGCAATGGAGGTGGCTGGGAAAGAGAAGAGAGCAGGAAAGGAGGCCATGTCTGCTGCTGTCTCAGTCCTGTTGAGCAGACCCCGGAGGATAAGCAGGTAAGAGAGACTGAGAACAAGGTTTTAGCTGTTTATGGAGTTGACGTTATTTAGTGGTTTTTATCTTCCTCGCAGCCCTATTGTTTTATGGACAGTTATTATTGAAGATTTTTTTTTACTGCACCCCAGTTTTGGACATGGTTTGCCTTTTTGCTGTGATGATATACGCACTTTGGCCCCACAAACTTGTTGTGCCCTGTCTTCTCTTAGTCCATTCTCCGTTACAAACTACAAGATGCGCCAGTAAGTGGATGGTGCCCATGGCTGCGGGCACAGAGCATCACAGTATGGTTTTAGAATCAGGAAAGGGCCCCACCTTCGGGTGCTACACAATTAGCCGCAGATCCTTCACAACCAACAGCTAACAAGACCACATCAACCGATGCCATTTTTACATCGCTTGAATTGGAATCTGCCTTCTATAACGCTGTCGGGCCATCACAAACCTATTTGTGTTACGCTTTATAAGTACCGTCACACACCCAGTTCCTCCCAGGTATGTAGTTCCACCACTGGGCCGAGAGGGGGCGCTGCCACTAACTGTGTTAGAACCAACAAACCACCCAGTGAGGGCAACTGACTCCACCCCTTCCTGCCCCTGGGTAATAAAAGCACGAGCACCCAATAAGAGGTGCCACTTCACGAGCGAGCAACTGAAGAGAGGGAGCTCATTTATTACTGAACTGCGAGATTACTTTGCCCCTCACGCTTAATGGAGGCTACCATTTGTTGTGATTT
The DNA here is from genome assembly GCF_900747795.2 of Erpetoichthys calabaricus. Classification (NCBI taxonomy): domain Eukaryota; kingdom Metazoa; phylum Chordata; class Cladistia; order Polypteriformes; family Polypteridae; genus Erpetoichthys; species Erpetoichthys calabaricus. Next base: position 14,471,318 of record NC_041396.2, on the reverse strand, counting down.
TGTTTTTGTTGTCTTTTATTTCGTTTGAAGTAAACAGGGACAGCCGGGTTGGCACCTCAATATTTATTTTGTCACAACCGATTGTTCCATCGGACGACCACACTACATGATATTGTAATGTGCTGCTAAAAAGCGTGGACTTAACATAGCATTCTATTATCATTGTTAGTTTTGAATATGACTCATTGTTACAAAAATATTAAATAAACAAAACGTGATCATCAATAAAGTAACAAAAAAAAATCTCCAGCTTTCAAATCAGTTAACTAACTCCCCTGAATGATGTGCTCTGCATGTGTTTCCTAACCTGCTACGTTCTGCAGCTGTGCTTTATTTCTGTTAGGATTCATTAATAAGGCACCTTTAAAACAAAAAACATAACGTACAGTAGAGCCATTTAGAAAAGCTGACAATGACAGGGAAAGACTCCCAAATCCAGGCGCCTTTCAATTACTGCATGTAGGAATTCATTAATCTGTGTGCAGAAATAAAGCAAAGAATCTCCACCAGAGGGAGCAAATTCTCCATGAAAGCAATTACTGGAGGATTAAAGCCTGAGGCAGCCGGCCTGGACCCCCAAAAACACCAGGAGGCTGTGCTGACATTCACTTTGAGACACCGGCATCTTAGAGAAAACTGACATACTGTAGATTATCACATAACTGAGAACTGAAGGGAATCGGGGGGGCTGAAGCATTAAGATCGATCTCGTACCGTATCTATCTATCAATCATATAGTGCCTTTCATATCTATCTATCTATCTATCTATCTATCTATCTATCTATCTATCTATCTATCTATCTATCTATCTATCTATCTATCATATAGTGTGTAGCAGTAGAGGCGTTTATCGACCTCTTGAACCCTCAGGTACCACTCTTAACACCAGGTAAAAGTATAATTATTATTTATTAAATAATAACACAGTGCACCAAGCACCCTCCACTCCACACTACTCATATAATCAATACTATTCTCAATACAATAATCACAATACCAAACCTCCTCTCCCAGACACTTCGCCACCCTACCTCCCAGCTCAGCTCAGTGTTTGAGCTTTCCCAGAGTCCTTTTATACTCCCTGGCCCGGAGGTGTTCCTGCTCAACAGTCCACAAGTCCTTTATACTTCCGGGTCAGGGTAAAAGTCCTTTTCTTCAACCTGGAAGTACGTCATTTCTCCTGTTCACGTGACCAGGACGTACTTCCAAGTTATAGGGCACATACGAGTCCATGAGCCTCCCTACAGCGACTCCTGGTGGTCCCCAAGGTATCCAGCAGGGCTGTGCATAAAAACTACAAAGTCCATGAGGCCCTGCTGGAGTTCGGGGCACGTCCATGCTGTCGGGAGAGCTCCTCCTGGCGGCCTGGGGGTGAGGGCCGGAATATGTAGCCGGCCATCCATCACAAGTGCCTTTCATATCTATCTATCTATTTATCATATAGTGCCTTTCATATCTATCTATCTATTTATCAATCAATCATATAGTGCCTTTCATATCTATCTATCAATCATATAGTGCCTTTCATATCTATCTATCTATCTATCTATCTATCTATCTATCTATCTATCTATCAATCAATCAATCATATAGTGCCTTTCATATCTATCTATCATATAGTGCCTTTCATATCTATTTATCATATAGTGCCTTTCATATCTATCTATCAATCATATAGTGCGTTTCATATCTATCTATCTATCTATCTATCTATCTATTTATCAATCAATCATATAGTGCCTTTCATATCTATCTGTCAATCATATAGTGCCTTTCATATCTATTATCATATAGTGCCTTTCATATTTATCTATCAATCATATAGTGCCTTTCATATCTATCTATCTATCTATCTATCATATAGTACCTTTCATATCTATCTATCAATCATATAGTGCCTTTCATATCTATCTATCTATTTATCAATCAATCATATAGTGCCTTTCATATCTATTTATCATATAGTGCCTTTCATATCTATCTATCAATCATATAGTGCCTTTCATATCTATTTATCATATAGTGCCTTTCATATCTATCTATCTATCTATCTATCTATCTATCAATCATATAGTGCCTTTCATATCTATCTATCATATAGTGCCTTTCATATCTATTTATCATATAGTGCCTTTCATATCTATCTATCAATCATATAGTGCCTTTCATATCTATCTATCTATCTATCTATCTATCTATCTATCTATCTATCTATCTATCTATTTATCAATCAATCATATAGTGCCTTTCATATCTATTTATCATATAGTGCCTTTCATATCTATCTATCAATCATATAGTGCCTTTCATATCTATCTATCTATCTATCTATCTATCTATCTATCTATCTATCTATCTATCATATAGTGCCTTTCATATCTATCTATTTATCATATAGTGCATTCCATATCTATCTATCTATTATTGTGCCCTTCATCTATCTATCTATCTATCTATCTATCATATAGTGCCTTTCATATCTATCTATCTATTTATCAATCAATCATATAGTGCCTTTCATATCTATCTATCAATCATACAGTGCCTTTCATATCTATCTATCTATCTATCTATCTATCTATCTATCTATCTATCTATCTATCTATCTATCTATCTATCTATCTATCTATCTATCATATAGTGCCTTTCATATCTATCTATCTATTTATCAATCAATCATATAGTGCCTTTCATATCTATCTATCAATCATATAGTGCCTTTCATATCTATCTATCTATCTATCTATCTATCATATAATGCCCTTTATGTATCAGTCTATTATATAGTGCCTTTCATATCTATCTATCTATCTAACTTTATAGACATTATCACAGGGAACTCCTTGGAGAATAAAGATAATCATGATGAAGGCATCTTCAAGAATTTATGATAGCAACTTACAGGTAATCACCAGAGAATGGGTATGAGATAATCAATACATATAATAAAAACGGAGGTCGTGAAGAATCTACACAGGCGAAATTAGAGATTTCGTGTAGATGCTTACTGGGAGGGATCTTAGAGAATCAACACACAAAATCCATTATGGTTGTAATTTATAAATCAAAAATGGAGGCTCTAAATTCACAGTATAGAAAGCGGCAATACAGGTCCTATGCGCATAATTATGGGGGTGTTAAAGAATAATAATAATAATAATAATGATAATGATGACTAAGGGTATTGAATACAAACAAAGCTAAAAGAGGTCGCTTAGATAACAAATTGAGGTCATTAATAATGTGATGGCTCGTGCCCTCGGCTCAGCATGATTCACGTTGGGCATCTAATAATTCGAGTGCCGGTGGTAGAAAGTAACGAGACAGAGCACAACAATATAAGAATGAAAAACAGTGACCCTTTAATAAAAAAAAAATTCAAAACCAGTATTCAAATTCCAAGTCCCGATGACACGCTATAATAAAAAAAAAAAAAACGTACACATATGAAAAGGAAAAATACTTCTTCTTACTTCCAGGTAGATAATCAAGAAGACAGACACAGGATTTTACTGTTTACACAAAGAACCAAGCCACACCATGACTCTCGTATTTTTAGGGTTTTCTCACACACATACTTTGCTCCCCTCTCAGTGCAGGATTTACGTATAAGCTACACAAGCTATAGCTTAGGGCCCCCGCCTTCTTGGGGGCCCCCAAAACAAATTGTCCAAGTGAGCAATTGTCATATATACTTAAATATACTACAGCATTATTTGTCCCAATCAGGCCCGGCCTTAGGCATAGGCGAAGTAGACGACCGCCTAGGGCCCCGGCGTCCGGGGGGCCCCGTATCGACTCCTTGGTCTAATTTTCACGCATTTCACAGAGCTTCCAGGGGGGCTCTGGACCCCCCTTTCGCCTAGGGCCCCATAATACCTAAGACCGGGCCTGTCCCCTCAGGTGCTCCTTGCTAGCAGATCGTTTGGGGCAAAAAGGACATCCCTGTAGTTTTAAAGCCCCCGTTTTACACGGCCTCAGGACTGTCGCGACTAATCGCCGTTGCCGCCTCCATTCCTACAAATGAATGCTGATGACGTGACGCCCCCACGGTCGCCTATCTCGGAGTTCTGCTTTTGCGCGTGCCCGCCTGCGTGTGCATGTCCGTCACTGGACGAGTCCGAGTCTGGCTCTTTCTCTCCCTCTGAGAAGTCAAGCAAAATGACACCTTTTCTTGGCGAACTAAAAAGATTGCAATATGCAAGCTTTCGAGGCAACTCAGGCCCTGAACCTTGAATATTGCAGTCTTTTTAGTTCGCCAATAAAGGATGTCATTTTGCCTGACTTCTCATTGCATCCACAATAGCTAACGCGGTCACATACCCTACCACTCTCGCCCTCACGTAAAAATACTTGTTACCTCTTTACTCAGGACCTGCAACACTCTTACAGCTTCCTTTCTTCTTTACATAAACTTTAATTTCTTCACAGCGTTACAAGTTGCACGGACTGCTGTCCTCGCCTAACCCGAGGCGTGCGCGCGCTTGGCTGACCGGAGCCTCCTGTCATCGCGGCACCTCCTCCTGTGCCCCAAAGGTAAGTGCCATCATTTATAACTATTTACACAATGACAGACTATAGTTACATGTAACCTCTCGGTTAAATCCTGTGACGTGACCCGTCACAATCAAACTGGATGGACATTGAATGGTGGTATAGAGACATGAATAGATATAACCAGTTTGCATGTTCTCTTTGAGTATGAGTGGGTTTCCTGCCACAGTCCAAAGACATTCAGGTTCAATGGATTGGCCCCAGTGGGTGTGTTCACCTGGTGATGACCCGTCACCCACTCCAGGACTGGTTCCTGCTTTGCGCCTGATGCTTACAGGGATTGGCCCCAGCTGTGCCGCGATCCAAGCCTGAATAAGCTGGTGGAGGAATTGGAGGATCAGCCTCAAGGACCATGGGCCTTAGAGACATCCAACGTCCTAGCCGGAGGATCAGCTTTGAACAACTGTCAAATTATGCAACTGAAACCAAATCGGCAAGACAAAAGCAAAGCTGTTTAATTACATCAGAGTGAGTCTCAGACCAGTCCGACTGAGTCGTTGGGGATGTCAAACTGAACGACTGGCCCCAATTCATTCAGACAATAGTGAACCTGTTTAATTACATCACAGTGAGTCACAAGGGATGTCAAGCTACACGATTGCACCTGATTAATGACATCGAACTGAGTTGTAGATTGAAGTGACTGAGTCAGCAGGGATCTCAGACTACACTGCTGATCCTGACTCATCAAAACAAGCGCAACGCTGATTAATTACTCTGGAGAGCGTCACAAGGGATGCCAGACTACACGAATGCCACTAACTTGTCAAGACAAAAGCAAAGCTGATTGATTACATCAGAGTGAGTGGCCGACTGGTCTGACTGAGTCTTTGGGGATGTCAAAGTACACGACTGCTACAACTCACTCAGACAAAAATGAACCTGTTTAATTACGTCACAGTGAGTCACAGGGGATGTCAGACTACACGAATGTCACTAACTTGTCAAGACAAAAGCAAAGCTGTTTAATTACATCAGAGTGAGTCGCAGACCAGTCTGACTGAGTCGTTGGGGATGTCAAACTGAACGACTGGCCCCAATTCATTCAGACAATAGTGAACCTGTTTAATTACATCAGTGAGTCACAAGGGATGTCAAGCTACACGATTGCACCTGATTAATGACATCGAACTGAGTTGTAGATTGAAGTGACTGAGTCAGCAGGGATCTCAGACTACACTGCTGATCCTGACTCATCAAAACAAGCGCAACGCTGATTAATTACTCTGGAGAGCGTCACAGGGGATGTCAGACTACACGAATGCCACTAACTTGTCAAGACAAAAGCAAAGCTGATTGATTACATCAGAGTGACTGGCCGACTGGTCTGACTGAGTCTTTGGGGATGTCAAAGTACACGACTGGGACAACTCACTCAGACAAAAGTGAACCTGTTTAATTACGTCACAGTGAGTCACAGGGGTTGTCAAACTACACGATTTGCCCCAACTCTCCAAGACGAAAGCAAAGCTGTTTAATTACATGAGACCGAGACGTTGGGGATGTTAACCTAAACAATAAACCCTGACTCACCAAGACAAAAGTGAACCTGTTCAGTTGTAGACCAGATAGACTAAGTCAGTGGGGATCTCAAACTACACGACTGCTCCTGATTCATCAAGACAAGTGCAAAGCTGATTAATTACATCAGAGTGAGTCGCAGACCAGTCCGACTGAGTCGTTGGGGATGTCAAACTGCACAACTGGCCCCAATTCATTCAGACAATAGTGAACCTGTTTAATTACATCACAGTGAGTCACAAGGGATGTCAAGCTACACGATTGGCCCTCATTTACTCAAGACAAAAGCAAACCTGTTTAATGACATCACACTGAGTTGTAGACTGAAATGACTGAGTCAGCAAGGATCTCAGACTACACTGCTGATCCTGACTCATCAAAACAAGCGCAACGCTGTTTAATTACGTCACAGTGAGTCACAGGGGATGCCAGACTACACGAATGCCACTAACTTGTCAAGACAAAAGCAAAGCTGATTGATTACATCAGAGTGAGTGGCAGACTGGTCTGACTGAGTCTTTGGGGATGTCAAAGTACACGACTGGGACAACTCACTCAGACAAAAGTGAGCCTGTTTAATTACGTCACAGTGAGTCACAGGGGTTGTCAAACTACACGATTTGCCCCAACTCTCCAAGACGAAAGCAAAGCTGTTTAATTACATGAGACCGAGACGTTGGAGATGTTAACCTAAACAATAAACCCTGACTCACCAAGACAAAAGTGAACCTGTTCAGTTGTAGACCAGATAGACTAAGTCAGTGGGGATCTCAAACTACACGACTGCTCCTGATTCATCAAGACAAGAGCAAAGCTGATTAATTACATCAGAGTGAGTCGCAGACCAGTCCGACTGAGTCGTTGGGGATGTCAAACTGCACGACTGGCCCCAATTCATTCAGACAATAGTGAACCTGTTTAATTACATCACAGTGAGTCACAAGGGATGTCAAGCTACACGATTGAACCTGATTAATGACATCGAACTGAGTTGTAGATTGAAGCGACTGAGTCAGCAAGGATCTCAGACAACACTGCTGATCCTGACTCATCAAAACAAGCGCAACGCTGATTAATTACTTTGGAGCGGGTCACAGGGGATGTCAGACTACACGAATGCCACTAATTTGTCAAGACAAAAGCAAAGCTGATTGATTACATCAGAGTGAGTGGCAGACTGGTCTGACTGAGTCTTTGGGGATGCCAAACTGCACGACTGGACCAACTCACTCAGACAAAAGTGAACCTGTTCAATTACGTCACAGTGAGTCACAGGGGTTGTCAGACTACACGATTGGCCCCAACTCTCCAAGACGAAAGCAAAGCGGTTTAATTACATGAGACCGAGACGTTGGGGATGTTAACCTAAACAATAAACCCTGACTCACCAAGACAAAAGTGAACCTGTTCAGTTGTAGACCAGATAGACTAAGTCAGTGGGGATCTCAAACTACACGACTGCTCCTGACTCATCAAGACAAGAGCAAAGCTGATTAATTACATCAGAGTGAGTCTCAGGGGATGTCAGACTACACGACAGCAACCCGACTGGCCAAGACATAATCGAAGACCAAGTTTGATTACATCGGACCGAGTTGTAGACCGGACTGACTGAGTCAGTGGGGATGTCAAACTACACAACTTTCCGAGACTCACTAAGACACCATCAAACCTGATTAATGACATCAGAGTGAGTCACCAGGGATCTAAAACTACACGACGGGTCCCGACTTGCCAAGACAAAAATCAGAGCTGTTTAACCCTTAAACCGCCGGAACCGGCTATAGTCGCTTCCCAGTGCAATTTGCCAGCACGCTGGAGCTGATCAATCTGTGACATATGTTCGTTGAGCTGCCAGCTCATAACCACTGGTGCCCCCTAGTGCCAGTGATCAGCATCACTGTCCCTGGCATTCAGCTGCTGCACTAGATAACCCTGCCAGCGTCAGCATTGGTCTCTGTGTGCTCCAGTTCAAGTGCAGTTGGCTCGGTGATTTACTGAATTTCATCAATGGTGTCAGTTGCATCTTGTACATATAATAATAGATTGTTGCAGTAGTTTTTTTAATAGTTTTTACAGTTCATTGGCAATGTGTAAAATGAGCAGTGTTGCGGTCATTGTGATGCTCTTTGCATGCAAAAAAATATGTGCTCCATTAAAATTTCACTTTTTCTTTGTGAATTGTGACGTTTACATAAAATGTGCTGTGGTGGGCTGGCACCCTGCCTGGGATTTGTTCCTGCCTTGCACCCTGTGATGGCTGGGATTGGCTCCAGCAGACCCCCGTGACCCTATGTTAGGATATAGCAGGTTGGAAAATGACTGACTGACTGACTGACATAAAAAGTGCAGCAAAAAAGTATTTGGCGCCCAGGGGTGCATTAACCCCTCCAAGTATGTGGCAGGTTAAGGGTTAATTACATCAGAGCACGCTCCAGACCGGTCTGACCGAGTAGTTGGGGATGTCAAATTACACGACTATCCAAGACTCAAAAACACACAATCAAATCTGTTTAATTACTTTGGAGTGAGTCTCAGGCCAGTCAGGCTGAGTTGCTGGGGATGTCAAACTACACGACTGCATGACTCACTAAGGTTACGTTGAGAAAGTCAGCCACTGAAAAATGCTGAGGAAAAAGAATACCGGGGAGTAATATGAGAGGATCAATGCAGGCTGAGCTCAGTGCAGTGCCCCCCGAAAGTGAAACCCCAGCTGCTTTTAACCACCTTTTAAACCCCCCCCCCCCCCCCCCCCCCACCATGTATTCACAAGGAGACTTTTGCTAAGTTACAATATTTGGCCTCCAAAATAAAAAAAAGAAACAAACAAGCAAAAAAAGTCAGATGTAAACAATAAATAAAAATCAGGACACTTTAGCTGTAAACATTTTTTTTGAGAGTTTCACAAATAAAAACTACTTGTGAGATAAGTGCCATCGCCTCGTGTGACAACAAGGCGGCTTTGTGTGAAGTGAAATCAGAGCAGATTATTTGTCGACAGTCGCACATTTAGCTGCTAATTAGTTTCATTTACTTCATCATAGTGTCACATTAGACCTAAAAATCTGCTTTGCCGTGGGAACAGAATGTCATTAAACTCGAGTGCATTGAAGGCTTTGCCAAGAAGACTCTGTTCACAAGCGCTGACTTCAGGCGCCTCCTTCCCTTACTGTCTTGGCCTCACATCAGAACCGTAACGTCTGCCGCTCCATGACTCACCCAGTGCTTTCCCATTTGGAGGTTCTCCATTTTAGCCTGGAAAGGAGAGCCGTTGCCAGTTGTTCATGTTGGTCTGCCGTCTTTACTCTGCGTTTTGACACCAAGTGCGTGCCAACCTACAAGGAAGGGGGTCTCCCTCGCTCTCCTTCTCTCTCTCTCTCTACCCCTCCCTCTCTCCTTCTCTCTCCTCCTCCTCCCTCCCTCCCTCTCTCCTTCTCTCTCTCTCTCTCTCTCCATTTCTCCCTCTCTACCCCTCCATCTCTCCTCCTCCCTCCCTCTCTCTCTCTCCCTCCTTCTCTCCCTCTCTCTACCCATCCCTCATGTCTCTCTCTATTTCTCCCTCTCTCCTTCTCCTTCTCTCTCTCCCTCTCTCCTTCCCCCCTCCTTCTCTCTCTCCTTCTCCCTCTCTCTCTCTACCCCTCCCTCTCCCCTCCTCCCTCCCTCTCTTTCCATTTCTCCCTCTCTCCTTCTCCTCTCTCCCTCTGTCCTCTCTCTCCCTCCTTCTCTCTCTCCTTCTCTCTCTCTCCTCCTCCCTCCCTCTCTCCTTCTCTCTCTCTCTCCATTTCTCCCTCCCTCCTTCTCCTTCTCTCTCTACTCCTCCCTCTCTCTCTCCCTCCTTCTCCCTCTTTCTCTCTCCCTCCCTCTCTCCTTCTCTCTCTCTCTACTCCTCCCTCTCTCCTCCTCCCTCCCTCTCTCCTTTTCTCTCCCTCCCTCTATCCCTCTCCTTCTCTCTCTCTCCTTCTCTCCCCCTCCCTCTCTCCTCCTCCCTCCCTCTCTCTCTCCCTCCTTCTCCCTCTCTCTCTCTACATCCTTCTCCCTCTCTCTCCTTCTCTCTCTCCCCCTCCCTCCCTATCTCCTTCTCTCTCTCCTTCTCTCTCTCCCCCTCCTTCTCTCTCTCCTTCTCTCTCTCTCTACTCCTCCCTCTCTCCTCCTCCCTCCCTCTATCCCCCTCCTTCTCTCTCTCTCTTTCTCTCTCTCTCCTTCTCTCTCTCCCTCCCTCTATCCCCCTCCTTCTCTCTCCCTCTCTCTCCCTCCTTCTCTCTCTCTCTTTCTCTCTCTCCTTCTCTCTCTCCCTCTCCCCCTCCATCTCCCTCTCCTCCCTCCCTCTCTCCCTCTTTCTCTCCTTCTCTCTCTCTCTTTCTCTCTCTCTCTCCTTCTCTCTCTCCCTCCCTCTATCCCCCTCCTTCTCTCTCTCCCTCTCTCTCCCTCCTTCTCTCTCTCTCTTTCTCTCTCTCTCCTTCTCTCTCTCCCTCTCTCCCCCTCCATCTCTCTCTCCTCCTCCCTCCCTCTCTCCCTCTTTCTCTCCTTCTCTCTCTCTGAGATTTTTTCCATTTTTTTCTCCTTTGGGAGTTTTTTCTTGTCTTCCTATGGAGTCAGAGCTAGGGGGCGCTATCAAAAAGACACGGCCTGTTAAAGCCCATGGAGGCCATACGCCGTTGCTCTTGTTGATCGCTCCTTCATTTTCTGAACCCCCTTTTTCCATCACACGGCTGATCCTGCTCGCCTATCCGTGGCTCTGGTCAGAGTGAAGTCCATTGTGTCAATTCAGCGGATTCTTCTCTAATGTGGAGCCTGTGGTTCAGCTTGATGACGCAGCGGCCCGTCATTGTTTGTGTGGAGTTTGCCACGTTCCCTTCTTGACTGCATGGGTTTTTCTTCACCCCGCGACATTTCGTAAAGGTGTGCCTCTCAAGCCACAACGGGGATTGTCACACTTGACGACATCACTTGCTAATTTCACCGTTGTCATTGGAGGACGTCAGATTACACGTCATGCAGTCGCAGGGTGTGTCAAATTAGACGACCGCATGACGACTTACACGTTTAAAGTATTGCGAGCTCACCTCCCCCTTTGTCTGACAGTCAATATGAAGGCTTTACCGGTGCGCTGAGTTGACGCCATCTCTGCCCTTGGTGTCCTTTTGTCTTCCATTCTTTCATGGTATGTAAAGCTCTGTCACACACGGCCGCTTGGGTGAAGGTTGATGGGCTCAAATGATGTCATTTCCCAGCCGGACCAGGGGTTGGCGCCGTCACCTGATCCTTTCACCTTTTGCCCCCTCAGCAGAAGAACCAACCAAAGGTGACATCACCACCGACCCAGTCTCCGCCCACCCTCGATGACATCTTCCTCCTCAGATCCCACCTACCAAATACATCACTTCCTCTTCCGGCGACGTACAGACCTCCATATCGCCCTCTGTTCTGTCTTGAACGGGTTCACTTTGCAGTTTGCGGTCATCCCCAAACCTTTTAACGTCTCCTGCTCTCCTAACGCGCAGAACTAAACAGATGAGTGTTTCTTCTGGTTCTTCACGGTCCAACACACCTGTGTTCCTTATTCCTCGTAGCTGTGATATCAGAATCAGAATATCTTTATGATATATGCATTGATTTGTCATCGACTCTCACACACACGCAAAAGCCTCCCCTACGACTTTTCCCAGCCGAATTCATCTGACTTCATTTTTATCAGGGGGGTCCCCAACTCCGGTCCTGGAGGGCTGCACAGTTCCTGCAGGTTTTCATTCTCATCCTTTCCTTAATCAGTGACCCGTTTTTTTGCTGCTAATTAACTTCTTTTGCTTTCATTTTAATGGACTTGTTTTTATTTAAGATTTATTCCCCTGCATTTCTTCATTTCTTTCCTTAAATGGCACCCAAGCAGAAATGAAATGTGATTTGAGTGAGCCAACAGAAGACCACTGAAGTCAGGGCCTCCAACTCCAACCAGTTGCTTCATGAGGTGTCGATTCTTGTCGTTCATTAAACTCGTTCTTTAATTCTATGGCTTGTTGCTGCTCTCATTGTGCAATGGCAGACATTTTTGAAAGTGTTGATTTTTATCTTTTCTAAGAGCTCTGGACAAATGTTTTGTGGACCTGAGCAGATCAGCATTCCTGGGACCTCCATCTTTCTTTATTTTCGGATATTGTATGATGGGCACAGTTTGCTGGTTCATTTTGTATCTCATTACTGTTTGACTGCTAATTCAGGAAAAAGAAACAACTGAGGGGTCTGAGTCTTCAAGAACAAGTTGAGTCAAGTCAAGATGGGGAGCAGACACTGGTACAGCGCATTGCCGCACCCACCACACGACGAAACAACTCGAGATCCCGGTTGGCAACACCCCAGGCAAACACGTGGTCCAGTGCCACCCTCTATCTAAATGCCGCATGCCAGGTGTTACGTGGGTGACCCCTTGGCCTGGTCCAGCAACTCGGGTCCCCAACAATGAGGATCTTACGAGCCGGATCACCCTCGGGTAATCGCGTCACATGGCCGTAGTGCTGTAACTGACGCTCCCTCACAATGCAGGTCATGTGCCTCATTTGGGACTCCATGAGCAACACAAAGTCAAACCAGCGGGACCCAAGGATTCTCCGGAGAGACACAGTATCACAGGAGTCCAGTCTTCGTCTGAGGTCACTGATAGCGTCCATGTCTCACAACCATATAGCAGGTTTGTAAAAGCAGGGCTAATGTGCCATCAGTTGGAATGAAAAACACAATGCATTTTATTAGTACAGGTATTAAAGAAATAAGGTATGGGATTCATAAACACAGTGCTAATGTTCATAATGCGTCATCTGTTGGAATTAAAATACAATATAGTTTATTACTATATGCATTAAAATTCAGTATGGGGTTCATAAAAGCAGTGCTAATGTTTGTGATGTGCCATCTGTTGGAATGAGAAATGGAATGCATTTTATTGTTTTCTGCATTACAAAAACGTGGTATGGGATTTGTAAAAGCAGTGCTAATGTTTGTGATGTGCCATCTGTTGGAATGAAAATACAATGCATTTTATTAGTACAGGTATTAAAGAAATCAGGCATGGGATTCATAAACACAGTGCTAATGTTTATGATGTGTCATTTGTTGGAATTAAAATACAATATATTTTATTACTATATGCATTAAAAATTCAGTATGGGATTCATACAAGCAGTGCTAATGTTTGTGATGTGCCATCTGTTGGAATGAAAATACAATGCATTTTATTACTCTATGCATTCAAATTAGGTATGGGATTTGTAAAAGCAGTGATAATGTTTGTAATGCGCCATATGTTGGAATGAAAAATGCAGTGCTCTTTATTATTACATTTATTACTAATGTAGGTGATGCACTGCAAACATTATCACTGAGGGACCCAAGGATTTTCCGGAGAGACACAGTACTGAAGGAGTCCAGTCTTCATCTCAGGTCACTGGATAGCGTCCATGTCTCACAACCATATAGCAAGACAGGAAGCACCAGGACTTTAAAGATTTGGACCATCGTCCTTTTACATAGATATCAGGAGTGTCACACACCCCTTTCCAGCGACCTCATGACCCCCTCATGCTCTCCCAATCTGTCTACTGACTTCATAGGAAGAGTCACCAGAGACATGAATGTCACTGCCAAAGTAAGTAAACCTCTCAATGAGGTCGACACTCTCTTTGCAGACAGACACACTGCTGATGGCCGTGCCCCAGAGGTCATTAAAGGCCTGGCTCTTTGGTTTTTATCAGGACACTCGCAAGGCCAGACACTCAAAATCCTTGCTCAGTCTCTCGAGCGCCCCGAACAGAGCCTCCATTGACTATGTGAAGATCACAGCATCGTCAGCAAAGTCAATCAGCTCTGTAACAGACGTTAAGCCATCTGTAAGCTTGAACGTGAACGGAGCGCCAGTGGCTCGCTAGCGCTGTGACACCCGTGTAGTTAAAGTTTTATCTGTATAATATAATAATCATATTTTACTGCATTTCATCTTAAAAATGATATCGTCATCATATGTAAATACGTGCTTTATAAAGTGGCTCAGGTTGTGTAATATTATAACTGTAATGTAAGTTTACAGTGATATGATTGTACTTATAAGTACAAACAGTTCTACAAGGAGCACTTGATGGACTGATTGAGTGTGTTTAGAGTTCTTGGGATGAAACTGTTTCTGAATCGCGAGGTCCGTAAAGGAAAGGCTCTGAAGCGTTTGCCGTATGGGAGCAGTTCAAATAGACAGCATGGCTGAGTCAGCGTGTGCTTGATGCTGTATACCAATAATTCTCTTTCCAATTAGCTGCTGTACAGCTGTGATTCACACTCAGATACAGTGATATAAATACTCCGAGTGGTGCAGTGAGAGTAATATGGAAAAAGATGATCCGCTGTGGCAACCCCTAACGGGAGCAGCTGAAAGGAGAAGAAGAAGAAGGTGCAGTGAGAGTAACAACGCTAAAGCAGTTATGGTATTTGGAATAGTTTGACCATTCTGTGGACCATTATATTGTTACAGGTTAATTACAATCAGATGCATTAAACTAATAAACAATCCATCCATCCATCCATTATCCAACCCGCTGAATCCGAACACAGTGTTATGGGGGTCTGCTGGAGCCAATCCCAGCCAACACAGGGCAGGAACCAATCCCGGGCAGGGTGCCAACCCACCGCAGGACACACACAAACACACCCACACACTAAGCACACACTAGGGCCAATTTAGAATCGGCAATCCACCTAACCTGCATGTCTTTGGACTGTGGGAGGAAACCGGAGCGCCCGGAAGAAACCCACGCAGACACGGGGAGAACATGCAAACTCCATGCAGGGAGGACCCGAAAAGCGAACTCAGGTCCCCAGGTCTCCCAACTGCGAGGCAGCAGCGCTACCCACTGTGCCACCGTGCCACCCTGTTTTTAAAAGTTTTAGTTAGAATTCAAAGTAAAACATCCATCCATCCATCCATTGTCCAACCCGCTGAATCCGAATACAGGGTTATGGGGGTCTGCTGGAGCCAATCCCAGCCAACACAGGGCGCAAGGCAGGAACCAATCCCGGGCAGGGCGCCAACCCACCACAGGACACACACACACACAAAGGCCAATTTAGAATCACCAATCCACCTAACCTGCATGTCTTTGGACTGTGGGAGGAAACCGGAGCGCCCGGAGGAAACCCACGAAGACAAGGGGAGAACATGCAAACTCCACGCATGGAGGACCCGGGAAGCGAACCCAGGTTCCCAGGTCTCCCAACTGCAAGGCAGCAGCGCTACCCACTGCACCACCGTGCCGCCCTTAAACAATATGCGGTTAATTTCAGTGTATTTATAAAGCCGCGTCAGGGATGTGGATCTGAAAAAGAAAGATACACCACACAGGAACAGTAGCACTGCTTTGACGCTGAGTGCCACCAGTCTGCAAAACCGAGCGGAGAACTTGCGTATGACCTACTGTGGAAATGTGCGTGGCTTTACACCAAGTTTAGGTTTTATACATTGAAATTTGAACATGGAAACGTTCTTACGCAACATTTTTGTGCGTACGCACTGTTTATACATGAGGCCTCTGGTTTTTTCCATGCAGGTTAGAGGGCCTGCTTGCAGATTAACATCATACCCAGGATGGAGCAATTACAGGTTAAGGGCCTTGCTCAAGGGCCCAATGGTTTAGCGTTTATGGGATTTGAACCAGCAACCTTCCGATTACCAGTGCAGATCCCCAGCCTCAGAGCCACCACTCGGTCACACTAACAGCTCTGTTAAAATGTTTTGGGGACCTGAGCAGCATTCCTGAGACCTTTGTCTTTCTTTATTTTCAGATATTATATGATGGTCACAGTTTGCTGCTCATGTTTCAAGACCCGACTGATGATCTTTCCTAGGCTGAATGGCCTGCTCTCCTTAAGTCTACTTCTTGTGTATTTGGATTCCCCATCCTGGGCAGAGATGGGCCCTCAAGTCTCAGCTCAGATGCCATCCCTTTACCCCGACCTGACATGTCCATTTATTTCTTCCGCCACCACCATCACCACCAGGGAAGCTCCCTGCTGTAATGAGAGGTGAAGAGTTATCTTCTGCTAATCAGTCAAGATGCCCCCTCAGTAAATTAATTAACGCAGTACTTCAGTTCCTCAGGGAAGTTCACTCTAACTAGCTTGGCCGAGCCCCTCATGGTATGCCTGCCAGGCTGTTCAACTGAAGATGCAATAAACATTAACTCTGCTGCAGAAATACCCAAAAGCAGACACCATGCTGTCCAGTTTTCCAGTACAAAGCACAAGCCCTGCCACTGGGAGCAACAGAGAGGGCAGGTTTGGGGGGTGGATGAGGGGGTCCTCCTGAAAAAAAAAAAAAAACGAGAAAAGCCCAGAAATGAGAGTCAAGCCAGGCGCACAGGGAGCGTTTCGATTCAGCAGTGTGATGGCATACATAACAAGTGACATTTAAGGAAAACGGCAGAATTGAAAAAGTCAAGCGGTCCGATTAAAGAAAAGCAACAAATCTCCGAGCACATCTGGGCATCAGGGGAGCAACAAATCCCTCGCCGTCTTTAGTGCCTGCAGGCGACACGCCGACTGCTCTGCCACTACGCGCAGTTCTTCTCAGCTTGTCACTACAGAACGATGTGCTGTCAACAGTTGTTTGTGTCACAGGAAAAGTGAGAGTATCGCTAGCCCAGATGGGAGCGAGAGCAGAGTCACATATTAGCGGCAGACAGCAGGGGGCGCTGATGAGCCCACATTCACACACAGCTTTTAATTTGCTGTCCAAGTTCAAGTAAGCTGTCAAGTGTGGAAATGCCTAACCCCACGCTCTTTGCAATCAGCGGACACGTGTAGATGCGACCGAGTCAGAGACCTCCAGGGATGACCACCTGATGACACAGACACAAATTCATACAAACAAAAAAAAAAATAAAGAAAAATCGGGAGTTGGTCTCCCCTCGACTATGTCATAGACTAAGATATGGGGATGGATATTTAAAGAGTAAACTGCAAGACAAGGATTGTCCCGAATGAGCCATGACTTGGAGAATGAGAATGACTTTGCTGACGAAGCTGTGATCTTCACATAGTCAATGGAAATTCTGATCGGGGCGCTCGAGAGACTGAGTGAGGGGTCTGAGTGTCTGGGCTTGTGAGTGTCCTGATAAAAACCAACAGCCAGGCCTTTAATGACGTCTTGGGCACGGCCATCATCAGTGTGTCTGTCTGCGGAGAGAGTGTCGACCTCGTCATTGAGAGGTTTACTTACCTCGGCAGTGACATTCATGTCTTTGGTGACTCTTCCTAAGAAGTCAGTAGAGGGATTGGGAGAGCATGGGGGGTCATGAGGTCACTGGAAAGGGGTGTGTGACACTTCAGATATCTATGGAAAAGGATGAAGGTCCAAGTCTTTAGAGTCCTGGTGCTTCCTGTCTTACCATATGGTTGCGAGACATAGACGCTATCCAGTGACCTCAGATGAAGACTGGACTCCTTCATGTGTGTCTCTCTGGGAAATCCTTGGGTACCATTGGTTTGACTTTGTGTTGCTCATGGAGTCCCGAATGAGTCACATGACCTGCATTGTGAGGGAGCGTCAGTTGAAGCACTACGGCCATGTGGCGTGTTTCCCCGAGGGTGATCTGGCTCGTAAGATCCTCATTGTTGGGGACCCAAGTTGCTGGACCAGGCCAAGGGGTCGGCCACATAACATCTGGCTGTGGCAGATAGAGGGTCATTTCACGAAGGGTGGGACTGGACCACGTGTCTGCCTGGGGGGTTGCAAACCGGGATCCCGAGTTGTTTTGTCGTTTGGTCACCATCTCTAGAACTTCTTTCTAGGAGTCAACATCTCAGAGAGACCTGTCCTGGGCTGACAACAACTTGGCTATAATAGGCAAAGCACAACAACGCCTCTATTTTCTCAGGAAGTTAAGGAGAGCTGACCTCCCCCAGAAGCTGCTGGTTAGATTCTATAGATGCACTATAGACAGCATCTTAACTAACTGCATGATGGCCTGCAAGTACAACAGCTGCACCAAGGCTGCTAAAGAAGCCCTGCAGCGGGTCGTAAAGACAGCAGAGGCCATTATTGGGACTGAACTGCCATCAGTCGAACTCCTGTATAAGACTCATCGTGTGAGAAGGACCAAAAACATTCTCAAGGACAAAACTCATCCTGGAAATTCTTTGTTTGAGCTTCTCCTGTCAGGAAGACGCTTTAGGTCACTCCGTGTGCGCACAAACAGATTAAAAAAGAGCTGCCATAAACTTTCTGAACTCTGAATCTCCTCAGTCTGAGATCATTTTTAATTGAACATGTGCAATAAGCTACAGTTAGGTCCATAAATATTTGGACAGAGACAACTTTTTTCTAATTTTGGTTCTGCACATCACCACAATGAATTTTAAATGAAACAACTCCGATGCAGTTGAAGTGCAGACTTTCAGCTTTAATTCAGTGGGGTGAACAAAACGATTTCATAAAAATGTGAGGCAACTAAAGCATTTTTTGAACACAATCCCTTCATTTCAGGGGCTCAAAAGTAATTGGACAATTGACTCAAAGGCTATTTCATGGGCAGGTGTGGTCAAGTCCGTCATTATGTCCTTATCAATTAAGCAGATAAAAGGCCTGGAGTTGATTTGAGGTGTGGTGCTTGCATGTGGAAGATTTTGCTGTGAACAGACAACATGTGGTCAAATGAGCTCTCCATGCAGGTGAAAGAAGCCATCCTTAAGCTGCGAAAACAGAAATAACCCATCTGAGAAATTGCTCCAATATTATGAGTGGCAAAATCTACAGTTTGGTACATCCTGAGAAAGAAAGCAAGCACTGGTGAACTCAGCAATGCAAAAAGACCTGGACGTCCACAGAAGACAACAGTGGTGGATGATCACAGAATCATTTCCATGGTGAAGAGAAACCCCTTCACAACAGCCAACCAAGTGAACAACACTCTCCAAGGGGGTCGGCGTATCGATATCCAAGTCTACCATAAAGAGAAGACTGCATGAAAGTAAATACAGAGGGTGCACTGCAAGGTGCAAGCCACTCATAAGCCTCAAGAATAGAAAGGCTAGATTGGACTTTGCTAAAGAACATCTAAAAAAGCCAGCACAGTTCTGGAAAAACATTCTTTGGACAGATGAAACCAAGATCAACCTCTACCACAATGATGGCAAGAAAAAAGTTATGGAGAAGGTGTGGAACAGCTCATTATCCAAAGCATAGCATATCATCTGTAAAACACGGTGGAGGGCTTGGGCGTGCATGGCTGCCAGTGGCACTGGGACACTAGTGTTTATTGATGATGTGACACAGGACAGAAGCAGCCGAGTGAATTCTGAGGTGTTCAGAGACATACTGTCTGCTCAAATCAGCTAAATTCAGCAGTCAAATTGATTCATGATACAGATGGACAATGACCCAAAACATACAGCCAAAGCAACCCAGGAGTTTATTAAAGCAAAGAAGTGGAAAATTCTTGAATGGCCAAGTCAGTCACCTGATCTTGACCCAACTGAGCAGGCATTTCACTTGTTGGAGACTAAACTTCAGACAGAAAGGCCCACAAACAAACAGCAACTGAAAGCCGCTGCAGTGAAGGCCTGGCAGAGCATTAAAAAGGAGGAAACCCAACATCTGGTGATGTCCAGGAGTTCAGGACTTCAGGCTGTCATTGCCAGTCAAGGGTTTTCAACCAAGTATTAGAAATGAACATTTGATTTCCAGTTATTTAATTTGTCCAATTAATTCTGAGCCCCTGAAATGAAGGGATTGTGTTCAAAAAATGTTTTAGTTGCCTCACATTTTTATGCAATCGTTTTGTTCACCCCACTGAATTAAAGCTGAAAGTCTGCACTTCAACTGCATCGGAGTTGTTTGATTTAAAATTCATTGTGGTAATGTACAGAAGCAAAATTAGAAAAACGTTGTCTCTGTCCAAATATTTATGGACCTAACTGTATATTGGTAATATGCAATATACTAATGTAATACAATATATAATATGTAATGTACTATTCATTAACAGGTGCAATAACAATTTATTCTGCAGCACTTTGAGCTATAATAATTTCATCTGGTTACTTGATCACTTGACACTGTATGCGACATATTTGTAATTATTTAACTTTTCTTTAAATGCACCTTGGCCTGTCACAAAAAGTAATTTTGTTGTGTTACACGATGACAATAAAGTGCTTGAACTTAAACTAGTGGGTGCGTCAACGCGGTGTACCAGTGCAGGCTCCCCAACTTGACTTGACTTTGTACATTAAAGAACCACCAACAACAAATCAAATTAATAATATATTGAGCAATTATTACAAAAGAAAGTTGAATAAATTGGACCCTCGAATAAAACATTTGCCATGAAAAGTTTATTTTGGAAACAATTCCGGTAAATTACCACCTTCAATAAGCAGAAGTGGGTCAAAAGTTGAGAGAGACTTTAATAATGTGAGTAATGTTTGGGGGGGGGGGGGGGGGGGGGGGTTGATTTGTGTTGAACATTTTCTTTTTTTTCTTTTTGTTATGTGTAAGGAGTGTTATTTGATTTTAAAAAAAATTAAATAAAATTAAAATATATAATTTTAAAAAAGTAATGTGAGTAATGTAATTCTTGTACACAAAATTTTCTTTATGTAAAGGAAAAACGTTCTCAAATGTGTATGTATTACCCTTTGAATGTCAAACGGAAAATTGCAATTATCTCGAAAACCGGTCATTTTTCAAAAAAATGCAACGTGACAAAAAATGCTTAGCATGTGGTGCTTTGCCATAATATGATGTGAAATGATCTGCGGTGGGTTGGCACCCTGCCCGGGATTGGTTCCTGCCTTGTGCCCTGTGTTGGCTGGGATTGGCTCCAGCAGACCCCCGTGACCCTGTGTTCGGATTCAGCGGGTTGGAAAATGGATGGATGGATGCGAAATGATCTCATTTTTAATATTTTTGAGGAAACATTTCAGGTAAAGCATCACTTCCAGTTAGAGGAAATACCCCAAAAAGTTGATTTGTACCTAATACTTGTATGCAAAATTTGGTTGACCTTAGTGAAAGTGAGCTCAAGTTATCGTGTTTACACACACACAGACACAGACACACACAAAAACATCATTCCAAATATGGTATTTTCGGACTCGGGGAGGTCTAAAACATCGAGATTCAACACCATCCAACATCTGCTCCTTAGTAACAAGTTGACAGAGATGGGAGTAGATTCATACCTGGTGACATGGATCGTGGACTATCTTACAGACAGACCTCAGTATGTGCGTCTTGGGAACTGCAGGTCTGACATTGTGGTCAGCAACACAGGAGCGCTGCAGGGGACTGTACTTTCTCCGGTCCTGTTCAGCCTAAATACATCGGACTTCCAATACAACACAGAGTCCATGCTACATGTAAAAGTTCGATGACGACACTGCTATCGTGGGCTGCATCAGGAGTGGGCAGGAGGAGGAGTATAGGGACCTCATCAATGACTTTGTTGAATGGTGCGACTCAAACCACCTACACCTGAACACCAGCAAAACCAAGGAGCTGGTGGTGGGTTTTAGGAGGCCCAGACCCCTCATGGACCCCGTGATCATCAGAGGTGACTGTGTGCAGATGGTGCAGACCTATAAATATCTGGGAGTGCAGCTGGATGATAAATTGGACTGGACTGCCAATACTGATGCTCTGTGTAAGAAAGGACAGAGCCAACTATACTTCCTTAGAAGGCTGGCGTCCTTCAACATCTGCAATAAGATGCTGCAGATGTTCTATCAGACGGTTGTGGCGAGCGCCCTCTTCTACACGGTGGTGTGCTGGGGAGGCAGTATTAAGAAGAAGGACGCCTCACGCCTGGACAAACTGGTGAGGAAGGCAGGCTCTATTGTAGGCACGGAGCTGGACAGTTTGACATCCGTGGCAGAGCGACGGGCGCTGAGCAGACTCCTATCAATTATGGAGAATCCACTGCATCCACTAAATAGTATCATCTCCAGACAGAAGAGCAGCTTCAGCAACTGACTGCTGTCACCGTCCTGCTCCACTGACAGACTGAGGAGATCGTTCCTCCACCACACTATGCGACTCTTCAATTCCACCGGGGGGGTAAACGTTAACATTATTCAAAGTTATTGTCTGTCTGTATACCTGCATTGTTATCAATCTTTAATTTAATATTGTTTTTTATCAGTATGCTGCTGCTGGAGTATGTGAATTTCCCATTGGGATTAATAAAATATCAATCTATCTATCTAGATTCATCAAAATCGAGAAATGGAATTTTTGGAGGATTCCAAAACATTCCATATACTTTGCATTCGAGAAAGTCAGGGCGGTCTAAAAGATCAAGATTCATCAAAATCTCGACATCGAGAAAAATATAACAAACACCATGAGACGAATGACCTGAGCTAATATGGTTGGAGCAAACTGTGAATCACAGTATGGGAACGTTTAAGAAACCCGCCAGACCACCACCTACAACGAGCCCACACACTTTTCTTCAGTTCCAGCTGACCTCCCAGAATCGTCTGCTGATGAAAAGAAAATGTGGGCAGCCGTGAGAACAGCGTTAAGCAGATGACGAGATGCCCGTGTGCCTGTGAAACTCTAATGAGGGTCACCATAAGGAAGGCCGCTGCCAAAAACTGACAGAACGATAGAGGAAAGGGCTGGGCAGGCTCTTGAACCTCAGGGGACTGCGTGCCTTAAATGTGGACAGGGACATCTTTACCGTATTCCGTAACTCTATGGTGGCCCATGTGGTGTGCTGGCCTGGCAAGATCACAAAAGAGAGGCCCACCAAATCAACAAGCTGGTTAAAAAGGCAGGTGCTCATTTATGGGAAACTCCCTGGCCCTGCTGGAGGTGGTAGTGGAAGAGACGATGAAGAGAAAACTGATGAACCATTATGAAGTTTACTGTGGACTTTTGACATATACTGCATGGCCAAAAAAATAAAATTCACACATTCTGATATTTCGTTGGACTACCTTTAGCTTTGATTACGGCATGCATTTTTCGTGGTATCATCATTGCTTATGCAATCTCACGACATTAATTTCCATCCAGAGTTGCAATCGCTTGTCACTAAGATCTTGTATTGACGACGGGAGAGTCGGACCGCTACGTAAATTCTACTCCACTGTCAATGGGGTTAAGGTCTCTGTGGTGGCCAATCCATGTGTGAAAGTGATGTCTCGTGATCCCTGAACCAGTCTGTCACAATCTGAGTCTGATAAATCCTGGCATTGTCATCTTGGAATATGCCAGTGCCATCTATTGATGGTTAAAAAGCTGGTCATTCAGTAAATTCAGGTAGTCAGCTGACCTTCATTTTTAGGCACCGAACCTTGCTAATTCTCAACCTGACCAATTGAGGAGACCCCAGATCAGAACACTGCCCCCCCCTCCCCCCACAATCTAATACAGTGGGCACTAAGCATGATGGGTACATCACTTCATCTGCCTCTCTTCTTACCCCGATGTGCCCATCACTCTGGAGCAGGGTAAATCTGGACTCGTCGGACCTCATGTATCCAGCAGAGGGCGCTCAATCGCTGGGATTGTGTTCTTTATTGATGCAGAAGAGACTGACGGCGCACACATCCCTTTAGTAACTATGGCGGAAATAATCAGATGACAGTGATATGACACATAAAGAGAAATACGCATTTAACTTGCTTTAAAATGTAGCCTCCAGCCCCAAAATACAAGGCATAATTATTTATACATACAAGGTGGGATCCAAAAATATGGTAAATATTTAAATTAAAAAAAAAATGATTACAGTAGAAGACACATTACCATTAATCCCACACACTTCGAACACACTTATCCTATCATTCTTGTAATTTTCTGAATCCGTTCTCGAAGTCCTCTTTCATGAGTATGTTTAGTCGCACTGTCTTGGAACCCTCAAATACCGAAATTCTGCAATTGATTATGAATTCTTCTTGTCAATTGCTATTGATATTGCGATAGATAGATAGATGTGAAAGGCACTATATAAGATAGATAGATAGATAGATAGATAGATAGATAGATAGATAGATAGATAGATAGATAGATAGATAGATAGATAGATAGAAAGGCACTATATAATAGATAGATAGATAGATAGATAGATAGATAGATAGATAGATAGATAGATAGATAGATAGATAGATAGATAGATAGATAGAAAGGCACTATATAATAGATAGATAGATAGATAGATAGATAGATAGATAGATAGATAGATAGATAGATAGATAGATAGATAGATAGATAGATATGAAAGGCACTATATAATAGATAGATAGATAGATAGATAGATAGATAGATAGATAGATAGATAGATAGATAGATAGATAGATAGATAGATAGATAGATAGATAGATATGAAAGGCACTATATAATAGATAGATAGATAGATAGATAGATAGATAGATAGATAGATAGATAGATAGATAGATAGATAGATAGATAGATTATTGAAAGGCACTATAGAATAGATAGATAGATAGATAGATAGATAGATAGATAGATAGATAGATAGATAGATAGATAGATAGATAGATAGATAGATATGAAAGGCACTATATAATAGATAGATAGATAGATAGATAGATAGATAGATAGATAGATAGATAGATAGATAGATAGATAGATAGATAGATAGATAGATTATTGAAAGGCACTATAGAATAGATAGATAGATAGATAGATAGATAGATAGATAGATAGATAGATAGATAGATAGATAGATAGATAGATAGATAGATATGAAAGGCACTATATAATAGATAGATAGATAGATAGATAGATAGATAGATAGATAGATAGATAGATAGATAGATAGATAGATAGATAGATAGATAGATAGATAGATAGATAGATAGATAGATAGATTATTGAAAGGCACTATAGAATAGATAGATAGATAGATAGATAGATAGATAGATAGATAGATAGATAGATAGATAGATAGATAGATAGATAGATAGATATGAAAGGCACTATATAATAGATAGATAATTTTTTTAATATAAAATTTATTTTGCACAATAAACAGAAGACATGAACACGTCAATAATGATGTCATTACTCCTCCACTACTCCCCATTCCCCACACATTAAGTACACACGTCTGTATTTAGTAATCAGTACTCCAGCTAATCCTTCTAACATTTAACATTATAATTTCCCACCAGGTCTTCTACGTTATTCCAGATTGATTTTTAGTTGCCCCTCCTCAACAGAGCACAGCACCCCCTTCACTCCCCACACTTTTTCAAATTCTTCGATATTACACATTGTTTTATAATATGTAAATTCTAGCTTGATTCTTGAAAGTACATAAAATTTGAAAATAAACAGTACATCATCTGGTAATATACCACACTGTTTATTATTACGGCTTTTTTAAATGGCTAACTTTGCTTGCCCAAGTAAATGATTTAAAAGTTGAAATTTAGATTTTGATGTTTTGTTATATTTCATGCCCCAAATAAATCTCTGAACATCAAAAGAAACAGTAAATTTTTCACATATTTTCTGAAAATACACCAACAGAGTTTGCAGTCTCGTACAATATCAAAAATAAATAAATGATAAACAGTCTCTTTCTCCCCACAGAAGGCACATTTATCGCTCACATCATTCTGAAGTTTATTTAGAAACACATTTGTTGTGATGACCCCGTGTACGACTCTCCATTTTAAGTCACCTGCTCTCTTATTATTTGGGGGTTTATAAAATTCTCTCCATGCTGGCCTGACCTCTGTTTTTACATTTAATGTTTCAGTCCAGGGCGTCATGCTGGTGTTTTATAAATTTGAAAAATGGAAAACTTTGATGCAGTATACATACACATCTTTTTTGGTAAAGATCGAAAAAAATTACTTTCCTGTTCGTCAAGCCTTAAAATCGAGTCCTCCCTCACACCATCCATGTCCAATTTGGGTTCCACCTCCAGATCAGAAAAACAGCCTTCCTCCTCCACCTTGTTATGCACTGAGGTCGAGTTCCCCTGACTTTCTCTTAGCCTGATGAAGTCTTTTGCCATAAACGATAATAAATAAATGACAGTTCTTATTGATCGAATGCCCAGCCCTGAAACCAACGCAGTGGCATCTTTAAAACTCTTGCTTTCCTCATCCAATAACTGAGAAAAAACCACAATGCCACTTTTGATCAAAGTCTTTACAAAACTAATTTTAAAAAGCAGTGGACATGTGAATAAAGAATTAAAAATGAGGGGTTCATTGAAAAGTGAAGGGGATTTGGATGGCACTCTCTGAAGAAAGGAGCTCCAAGTACATAAAACTCCCTTATAAAATTTGGGTAACGGAGTGAGAACAAACCTGCTCAAATCTATGAGCAATAACTGCACATCAAAACCCAAATTTTCAATCTTATGGAAAAATGAAAGAGCTATTCTTTTCCAAATTAGGGGTTCTAAAGAGAAAAAAAGGCGCTGTAAAACTAGCAATCTGAAACTAGCGGCCTTACAGCAAACATCAATCAGGCCTTGTCATCCTTCCTCCACCGGTCAACAAATGAGCCCTTTCTTCAGCCAGTGCACTCCATTCCAAAAAAAGTTAACTAATAATTTCTGTATGGAGTGTAAGAGTCCTGATGGCGGGTCAACACTCATCAGTCTGTGCCACAGCATGGAGGCAACAAGATTATTGATAATATTATTATTATTATTATTATTATTATTATTATTAATAATAATAATAATAATAATAGATAGATAGATAGATAGATAGATAGATAGATAGATAGATAGATAGATAGATAGATAGATATAGATATGAAAGGCACTATATAAGATAGATAGATAGATAGATAGATAGATAGATAGATAGATAGATAGATAGATAGATAGATAGATAGATAGATAGATAGATAGATAGATATGAAAGGCACTATATAAGATAGATAGATAGATAGAGAGATAGATAGATAGATAGATAGATAGATAGATAGATAGATAGATAGATAGATAGATAGATAGATAGATGTGAAAGGCACTATATAAGATAGATAGATAGATAGATAGATAGATAGATAGATAGATAGATAGATAGATAGATAGATAGATAGATAGATAGATAGATAGATAGATGTGAAAGGCACTATATAAGATAGATAGATAGATAGATAGATAGATAGATAGATAGATAGATAGATAGATAGATAGATAGATAGATAGATAGATAGATAGATAGATAGATAGATAGATGTGAAAGGCACTATATAAGATAGATTGTCTCAAAGACACATTTTTTTTCCTTGACTTCCCCCACTGCTCCACAGTTTTAAAATTACTAATCCAACCATTCAGACATTGTGATTAAAGTGCACATTGCAGACATTTAAGGGGATTTGAAGACACAACACTCACTACAGGGTCCCCCCATTTCAGGGCTACCATACTGTTTGTGACAATTGGTGTCATAGGTGTCTGTGATTCCTCAGGTGGGTTTCATGGCTTCATAAGATACCTCGGTTTGCTTCTACCCTTTGCAGTCTGTAGTTGTTCAATATGAGGACAAGAGCTGTGCCAATGGAGGTCAAAGAAGCCATCATGAGGCTGAAGAACATCAGGACATAAATCAACTGTCTGGAACATCACGAAGTAGAAAGAAATCACCGGTGAGCTCAGTAATCTCAAAGGGACTGGTAGGCCAAGGAAGACCTCCTCTGCTGAGGACAGAAGAATCCTCACTATGGTCAATTAAAAGCCACAAACGCCTGTCTGACAGATCATACACAGTCTTCAGGGGGCTGATGTGTGTGTGTGTCAGGGATGACTATCAGCAGAAGACTTCATGAGCAGAAACACAGAGGACACACAAACCACACAAACAGGATGGCCAGATTAGTTTGGGAAAAAAGGACTTGAAAGAGTCTGCAGAATTCTAGGAAAAAGTCTTGTGGACAGCTGAGACAAAGATGAACCTCATCAAAGTGATGATAAGAGCAAAGTGTGGAAACGACAAGGAACTGCAAAGCAGACCACCTGATCTGTTAAACATGGTGGTGCTGGGGGTGTTCTAGCTTGGGCATATATGGCTGCCACAGGTCCTGGTAGACTTCTCTTCATTGATGATGGAACTGCTGATGGCACAATGAATTCTGAGGTGTGATTGATAGATAGATAGATAGATAGATAGATAGATAGATAGATAGATAGATAGATAGATAGATAGATAGATAGATAGATAGATAGATAGATAGATAGATAGATAGATAGATAGATAGATAGATAGATAGATAGATAGATAGATAGATAGATAGATAGATAGATAGATGTGAAAAGGCCTCCAAAATGTGAAAGGCCTCCAAACTCAGTGGACAGCCCTTCATCCTACAACAAGATAAGGAGCCAAACAGACTGCTGAGGACACACAGGAGTTTATCAAAGCTAAAAATAATAGAAAATTATTGAATGGCCAAGCCAATTACCCAATTGAGCAGGCCTTCCATATACTTTAAAGACAACTTAGGGGACAAGCCCCCCAAACCAAGCAGGTGCTGATGATGGATGCATTAGAGGCTTGGCAGACCCTCACCAGAGAAGACCCTCAGCACCTGCTGATGTCTGTGAATTGCACACTTCAAGAACTCACTGGGATGTGTGACAACGTCTTAAATATGACAATGGCTTTAACACACATGCCACTGCTGTATCACAAACATTGAGGTGCTCTAAAATGGGGGGACTGTCTAGAAAAAGTGTTGTGTGACTGAAATGTCTGCCAATCCCCTGAAATGAGGGTCTGCAGTGTGCACTTTAATCACGATGTCTGAATTGCTTGATTTGTAATTTTAAACTGTGCAGCTGAGGGGGAAATGAAGGAGAAATGTGTCTTTTGTCCCAAACAACGCGAAGGGCACTTCTTATAAGAAATGACAATGGATCCTTCTTCTGTGTCACCTCATCTCATTAAGATCTGCCCCTCGATGAGGACTCGGCATTTCTATGCATTGTCAGTAAGCTCACACAGAAGGAGGCATTAACATGTAACACTGGTGACATATTTGTCTCGATAATAAAGCTTTGCTCCTCCAAAGGCTGGCCCTGAATTTCACTGAGACAGTCACAGCTAATAATCGCGGAATTTGTTGCCATGGTGCCGGATTTAATCCCAAGGTGCCCCCCCCACATCAAGCCCATGCCGGGCCGCTGTTTTTTTTTTTTTTTTTTTCTGTTTCTCTGATCTTGTCCACCTCGGGCGCTGCGCTGGAATCTCTGACTCGCTCGTTTTATGGATTTCCCTCAGAATCTCCATGGAGAGGAGAGCCACTTGTGTGCCTAATAACGCTGCAATTATTCACTTCCATCCAGAGCCTCAGTGGCCGTGATAAATCAGAGTGGAAAGACGGCAAACGCAATGCCAGGAGCAAGTGAGGACAGCCAGCCAGGCAGAAACAAACAGCGCGGCCGCCCGACCACGACGTGATCCGATTCTCCTGAACACTTGGGCTCCCCGAGAGGAGACTTGAAGAGACCCTGGGCTGAGGCACGAGGAGCAGACAACTCAGGAGGAGAGACCCACGACATAAGGAGAGGAAGAGCGCAATGGATGGGACCTGCACAAGTGACATGAAGAAGATCAGACTCTCGTCACACATGGTGCGATAGATAGATAGATAGATAGATAGATAGATAGATAGATAGATAGATAGATAGATAGATAGATAGATAGATAGATAGATAGATAGATAGATAGATAGATAGATATGAAAGGCACTATATAACAGATAGATAGATAGATAGATAGATAGATAGATAGATAGATAGATAGATAGATAGATAGATATGAAAGGCACTATAGATAGATAGATAGATAGATAGATAGATAGATAGATAGATAGATAGATAGATAGATAGATAGATAGATATGAAAGGCACTATATGATAGATAGATAGATAGATAGATAGATAGATAGATAGATAGATAGATAGATAGATAGATAGATAGATAGATAGATAGATATGAAAGGCACTATATAATAGATAGATAGATAGATAGATAGATAGATAGATAGATAGATAGATAGATAGATAGATAGATAGATAGATAGATAGATAGATAGATAGATAGATAGATATGAAAGGCACTATAGATAGATAGATAGATAGATAGATAGATAGATAGATAGATAGATAGATAGATAGATAGATAGATAGATAGATAGATATGAAAGGCACTATAGATAGATAGATAGATAGATAGATAGATAGATAGATAGATAGATAGATAGATAGATAGATAGATAGATAGATAGATAGATAGATATGAAAGGCACTATATGATAGATAGATAGATAGATAGATAGATAGATAGATAGATAGATAGATAGATAGATAGATAGATAGATAGATAGATAGATAGATAGATATGAAAGGCACTATATAATAGATAGATAGATAGATAGATAGATAGATAGATAGATAGATAGATAGATAGATAGATAGATAGATAGATAGATAGATAGATAGATAGATAGATATGAAAGGCACTATATAATAGATAGATAGATAGATAGATAGATAGATAGATAGATAGATAGATAGATAGATAGATAGATAGATAGATAGATAGATAGATAGATAGATATGAAAGGCACTATATATAATAGATAGATAGATAGATAGATAGATAGATAGATAGATAGATAGATAGATAGATAGATAGATAGATAGATAGATAGATAGATAGATATGAAAGGCACTATAGATAGATAGATAGATAGATAGATAGATAGATAGATAGATAGATAGATAGATAGATAGATAGATAGATAGATAGATAGATATGAAAGGCACGATAGATAGATAGATAGATAGATAGATAGATAGATAGATAGATAGATAGATAGATAGATAGATAGATATGAAAGGCACTATATGATAGATAGATAGATAGATAGATAGATAGATAGATAGATAGATAGATAGATAGATAGATAGATAGATAGATAGATAGATAGATATGAAAGGCACTATATAACAGATAGATAGATAGATAGATAGATAGATAGATAGATAGATAGATAGATAGATAGATAGATAGATAGATATGAAAGGCACTATATAATAGATAGATAGATAGATAGATAGATAGATAGATAGATAGATAGATAGATAGATAGATAGATAGATAGATAGATAGATAGATAGATAGATAGATAGATAGATATGAAAGGCACTATATGATAGATAGATAGATAGATAGATAGATAGATAGATAGATAGATAGATAGATAGATAGATAGATAGATAGATAGATAGATAGATAGATAGATAGATAGATATGAAAAGGCACTATATAATAGATAGATAGATAGATAGATAGATAGATAGATAGATAGATAGATAGATAGATAGATAGATAGATAGATAGATAGATAGATAGATAGATAGAGTTGTGCTTGACAGTTTGTGAACCCTTTAGAATTTTCTATATTTCTGTATAAATATGACCTAAAACATCATCAGATTTCCACTCAAGTCCTAAAAGTAGATAAAGAGAAACCAGTTAAACAAATGAGACAAAAATATTCTACTTGGTCATTTATTTATTGAGGAAAATGATCGAATATTACATATTTGTGAGTGGCAAAAGTATGTGAACCTCTCGGATTATCAGTTAGTTTGAAGGTGACATTCGAGTCCGGTGTTTTCAAGCAATGGGATGACAATCAGGTGTGAGTGGACACTCTGAGTTTTGATCTATCTAAGTCTGCTCTTCACAACACGTGTTTGTGGAAGTGTATCATGGCACAAACAAAGGAGATTTCTGAGGACCTCAGACAAAGAGTTGTTGATGCTCACCGGGCTGGAAAAGGATACAAAGCCATCTGTAAAGAGTTTGGACTCCACCAATCCACAGTCAGACAGATTGTGTACAAATGGAGGAAATTCAAGACCATTGTTACCCTCCCCAGGAGTGGTCAACCAACAAAGATCACTCCAAGAGCAAGGCGTGTAATAGTCGGCGAGGTTACAAAGGACCCCAGGGTAACTTCTAAGCAACTGAAGGCCTCTCTCACATTGGCTAATGTTCATGTTCATGAGTCCACCATCAGGAGAACACTCAACAACAATGGTGTGCATGGCAGGGTTGCAAGGAGAAAGCCACTGCTCTCCAAAAAAACATTGCTGCTTGTCTGCAGTTTGCTAAAGATCATGTGGACACACCAGAAGGCTATTGGAAGAATGTTTTGTGGAAGGATGAGACCAAAATAGAACTTTTTGGTTTAAATGAAAAGCGTTATGTTTGGAGAAAGGAAAACACTGCATTCCAGTGTAAGAACCTTATCCCATCTGTGAAACATGGTGGTGGTAGTATCATAGTTTGGGCCTGTTTTGCTGCATCTGGGCCAGGATGGCTTGCCTTCATTGATGGAACAATGAATTCTGAATTATATCAGAGAATTCTAAAGGAAAATGTCAGGACATCTGTCCACGAACTGAATCTCAAGAGAAGGTGGGTCATGCAGCAAGACAACGACCCTAAGCACGCAAGTCATTCTACCAAAGGATGGTTAAATTAAAATAAAGTCACAGTTTGCTCCAACCATATTATCTCAGGTCATTCATCTC
This sequence comes from Erpetoichthys calabaricus, assembly GCF_900747795.2. Lineage (NCBI taxonomy): Eukaryota > Metazoa > Chordata > Cladistia > Polypteriformes > Polypteridae > Erpetoichthys > Erpetoichthys calabaricus. Next base: position 14,438,651 of record NC_041396.2, on the reverse strand, counting down.
AGGGTGTTTGTTATATTTTTCTCGATGTCGAGATTTTGATGAATCTCAACCTTTTAGACTGCCCTGACTTTCTCGAATGCAAAGTATACGGAATGTTTTGGAATCCTCCAAAAATTCCATTTCAAGATTTTGATGAATCTAGATAGATAGATAGATAGATAGATAGATAGATAGATAGATAGATAGATAGATAGATAGATAGATAGATAGATAGATAGATAGATAGATAGATAGATAGATAGATAGATAGATAGATAGATAGATATGAAAGGCACTATATAGGATAGATAGATAGATAGATAGATAGATAGATAGATAGATAGATAGATAGATAGATAGATAGATAGATAGATAGATAGATAGATAGATAGATAGATAGATATGAAAGGCACTATATAGGATAGATAGATAGATAGATAGATAGATAGATAGATAGATAGATAGATAGATAGATAGATAGATAGATAGAATAGGCACTATATAATGGATATATTGATAGACAGGTAAATGTGAAAGGCACTATATGATAAACACAGGCAGATAGATAGATGTGAAAGGCACTTTATGACCATTAGATAGATAGTAAAGGCATTATGTATATAACAGGTATATCAACAGACAGGTAGATGTGAAAGGCACTATACAATAGACTGACAGATACAGTAGAAGTGAAAGGCACTATATGAAAGATAGATAAATGTGAAAGGCACTATAAGACAGAAAGAGAGATAGTAAAGGCACTATATAACAGATATTTTAATAGACAGGTAGAAGTGAAAGGAACTACATGATAGAGAGACAGATAGATGTTACAGGCATTTTGTGAGAAACATAGGGAGATAGATAGATGTGAAGGGCACTATATGACCATTAGATAGATAGTAAAGGCATTATGTATAGAACAGGTATATCAACAGACAGGTAGATGTGAAAGGCTGACAGATACAGTAGATATGAAAGGCATTACATTAACAATCATTTATTTGGCTGACGTCTTTATCCAAGGTGACTTACAAGATTTATGATACAACTAGCCAACCTGCGACGTAGCATACGCCGCATAATTCTGTATTGATGGGTGAACACTTCCTGAAAGACACAGTTGTCCAAATGGGGTGGGTTTGAGGATATGACTGTGAGTGAATGAAAAGATGGAACTCTGGAGAGAGGGCGGGGAAGCGGGCCCGAGAGGTTTCGGGTTCTAACCGTCCAACGACGGGTCGGTACAACCGGTAACAATCCTTCCGCAGGTTCATCTACAGAACCCGTGTTAGGACATTTACATCCTCTAGATACTCCCATTCCGCCCCTGCCATCCTAGTCTGCCGATTTCTTAAGTCATCTCTTAGTCATCGTTCAGTACGCACTGCCTGCTCATATGTCCGCCCCCAACTCCTCACCTGAATTGCTTTCGTCTGTGTACAGTCCACATGCACTTGTGAGTCACGTTGACTGTTCATTTTCCAAACACCGCCTCAGTTTCATGTACCTGTGAGCCACGTTCGGGCCGGGTGAGGTTTCCTGTGTTGAGTCAAATTAAGCCACAGGCTCCACACCTGGTGGTGCTCTTCCGTCAATTCCTTTCAATTTCGGCTTTGTAACCATACTCCCCCCGGAACCCAAAGACTTTGGTTACCCGGTTGGTTACCTGGCAGGTCATGGGAATAACGCCGCTGGATCGCCAGTCGGCATCGTGTATGGTCGGAACTACGATGGTATGTGATCTTCTTCGAACCTCCGACTTTCGTTTTTGATTAATGAAAACATTCTTGGCAAATGCTTTCGCTCTCGTGCCATGGTCGGCTGTTTAGTGAATTGTTGGTGAGCGGGGCTCTTTGAGTTGGCGAGCGTGGCTGTCTTGCTTGCCATGGACTTAGTGAATTATATAAATAGATTGGTTCCATTTCTTTTAGTTTTTCAAATTGGAGCCCAGGCAGGTCAAGTGACTTGCTGATGGCCACATGGTGTCAGTAGTGGGATCTGAACCCACATCTTCCAAGTTGAAAGTCCAAAGCTTTAACCACTACACCAAACTGCCAGCCTTTATGATAGATAGATAAATGTGAACGATGTTATATAATAAACAGACAGAGAGATAGACAGACAGGTAGATGTAAAAGGCATCATATGACAGGAAGACAATAAAAGCGCTATATAACAGATATATCAATAGAGAGATAAATATGAAAGGCACTATATGGCAAATACACAGACAGATACATAGGGAAGGCACTATATGACAGACAGACATATAGACCTTAGATATTATGGTGACGCCATTCTGCATTTACCACTGCATTGCCACAGCCATGTTGTTTAGAGTTCGTATGCCCATTGCAGGTCATGTGATGCAAAGATCACATGACAAGGTCTGCTCTCTTTCTATATATGAGGGTGGTGTCCAGAAGCGTTCATCCAAGTATTTGGTCTTTTACTAAATTATGCACTGCTTACAAGGTAGCGTTGACGGTCACCTTGGTGTCCACATAAGGTTCGTTCCCTGGCCAGTAGACTCAGCAACTCATACGAGAGACGAAGAGCAAGAAGACCACCGCTGTGGCTCGTATTCAACCCCAGCTTTAAACACTGCATTGCTGTTTGCCACTCTGGCTGTCAGGCTGTATTTAAGAAGCACACATCTCTCTCTCTCTCTCACACACCAGACCCAGATTGGCACATGTGCCACGCTGCCCTCCGCTGGCAGCTTTCATTGATGCGCCTCTTTAACAGTAAATACTCTGCCTGAGGAACAGATGGGGAGCGGCAGTCCTGTTTCTTTAGCTACCATTTGGCAGCGAGGCTGGTAAGGCATAAGTGTTACAGATAGCAGATGTGTATCTTGAGTCAGCGCACAGCCGGGCCATCACGGGCACTCTGATCCCGAGAACTGATTGCCAATGCGGTTGGGTGGGGGGAATGGGGGTACGTCTTCTCTAACCGAGTATCACATGGAGCAGTAACAGAGAATGAGAGGCGGCCCTGGTGCTTCGGTGTCATGGCACAGGCAGAAGGGCACAACACCTAGTGCCACGGCCCTTGACTCGTCTTGTGTATATTTTTTGTTTTTTTCCAAGTTGATGAGTTTATTAATTATTTTTAATGATAGATAGATAGATAGATAGATAGATAGATAGATAGATAGATAGATAGATAGATAGATAGATAGATAGATATGAAAGGCACTATATAATAGATAGATAGATAGATAGATAGATAGATAGATAGATAGATAGATAGATAGATAGATAGATAGATAGATAGATAGCGTAGTTGGCAGGATTAGATAGATAGATAGATAGATAGATAGATAGATAGATAGATAGATAGATAGATAGATAGATATGAAAGGCACTATATAATAGATAGATAGATAGATAGATAGATAGATAGATAGATAGATAGATAGATAGATAGATAGATAGATAGATATGAAAGGCACTACAGATAGATAGATAGATAGATAGATAGATAGATAGATAGATAGATAGATAGATAGATAGATAGATAGATAGATAGATAGATAGATAGATAGATATGAAAGGCACTATATAATAGATAGATAGATAGATAGATAGATAGATAGATAGATAGATAGATAGATAGATAGATAGATAGCGTAGTTGGCAGGATTAGATAGATAGATAGATAGATAGATAGATAGATAGATAGATAGATAGATAGATAGATAGATAGATAGATAGATAGATAGATAGATAGATAGATAGATAGATATGAAAGGCACTATATAATAGATAGATAGATAGATAGATAGATAGATAGATAGATAGATAGATAGATAGATAGATAGATAGATAGATAGATAGCGTAGTTGGCAGGATTAGATAGATAGATAGATAGATAGATAGATAGATAGATAGATAGATAGATAGATAGATAGATAGATAGATAGATAGATAGATAGATAGATATGAAAGGCACTATATAATAGATAGATAGATAGATAGATAGATAGATAGATAGATAGATAGATAGATAGATAGATAGATAGATAGATAGATAGATAGATAGATAGATAGATAGATAGATAGATATGAAAGGCACTATATGATAAGTAAATCCAAAAGTACTAAAAATGCCCGACTAATGGACGAGTCTTTGGCGCTCCTTCCTGATGCCAGCACTTCCCGTCTCTCCAGTCCCCGCTGGGCTGAGGTGCCCAAGAAATCACAGGGAAGCAGAGCCACGTTACGAGGTGCCCGGCGTGTCAGTAAAGGGGGGGGCGCTCCTGGGTATGACGCGCCCCCCTTTCTCTCTTAACACAGCACAGCAGCTTTATTTCATCAGCACAATTACGAGGCTTCCCTGGGGCTCCATTAGACGGTAACACGAGTCTCCTTCTCACGGCCAATAACTTTCAGTTAGTGAGAATTAATAATAAATGAGAGTCGGACTTTGTTCTGCTGTGTTAAACACTAGGGGGTCGTCTGAGGGGCACGCGAGTGTGTGAGAGATGCACACACACACGCGTGCGCACACACACTTTGAAGCACATCAGATATTTTGACCCTCGCTGTAATAAGATGAAGTCAAGCTGCTCGTCTCTACGTAGCGGGAGAGCGGAGGATTGCAAGCTGCTGTCACCCACAATGAGCGAGTGGCAGGTGAAGCTGGTGTTGGCATCAAAAGAAAGTGTCACCTGTCATCATTCAAGCCGCGAGTGAGCAGAGAGAGTTGGACATTTAAAAGGAATCTGCCTCTTCAATCCCGAACGAGGATCTGTCGCCTCAAGGTGTAGCTGTGTCGACCACCATGGACAAGAGCAGATGTGACAGCACCTCCCAGTCGACACCAGCCTCTTATCCCAATTAGCAATGACACGACCAGCACGGCTGCCAGCTGTAGGCCCAAGAGTTAAAATCCTTTCTGTTGGCAGTTTTTTTTTCTGCATTCACTCAAAGAGCCACAGGACCCTTGTAGCTTGCTAAGGTACCATTGGGTTGGAGTTTGGAAGTTCAGGGTCAATGGCCACCACCAGGGGGCGCAAGGGAAACAGCAGGATTGTCGCCACACCCGCAAGTGCAGCGGGAAGATGTTCACCAGACCCCATGGAAGCACCTCCGGGTGCTCTATAAAAGGGGCTGCCAGACTCCATTCAGGGAGCCTGGAGTCGGGAGGAAGAGGGCGACGCTTGAGGGAGGAGTGGAGGTGGAAGAAAGAGAAAGAGAGAGAAAAGAGGAGAAAGGACGGCGTATCTGTTGCTTGTTGTACTGTGCTGGAGTGGTGGGAAACGAGGCCAACATCTCCCACTCTTAATAAACGTGTGTGGTGTGCTGGGACTTGTGCTCCGTGTCTGTTGTGTCGGGTGTTTGGGGAGCTGTGCGCCCCTGGGGTCCGCAGAGGGCAAATCAAAAGGTGACGGTAGTTTGTGGTAACTGTGATGGGCAGAGGCAGACACAGTATGAGGAGCTCATGAGGGCTTATGGATAGCTGGACAACACATGATGCAGCGCTCTGCTGTTTGTCGACTTGAAGCCAATGGAGGGTCTGCTGTGGGACTGCACCATTGTTGAACAACGGAGATTTCTTTGGGCAGAGCAAGTGAAACCTGCTGAAAACAGGAGCTAAAACCCACCATGAAAAGCCGACGTGGCCTTCTAGGAGCCCTGACTTGGATCCCATCAAACGTCTATGGAAAGAACTGAAACATGCAGTCTGGAGAAGACCCCCTTTACACCTCACATTACACCTGACACCCGATTGCTCAGGACGGGTGGGCCGCACGACCTGTGGACAGGAGCAGACATGTCATGGAGAGCTCCAGGAATCGCTTGTGTCCAGTGGCAAACTCTAAAAGGTGTGCCACAAAATGTGAGGTTTAAGGGTCCCACCATTTGTGTCCACGCCACTGTCATCTGTGCTATTAATTGAAATGTTCTCGAAAGCAAAGTCGGGTTTGTGTTGAATACCCGATAAACCACGATGGCTGCCAATGAGTTTGGTCCACTTCAGTTGTGGAGGGGTCTTCATTTTTTCCTGGAGGGCAACCAACAAATTTGTCCACGTCTACAGGCGGACCACCCATTCCCTGACAGTCAGGTGGAGGAAGGCTAGGCCAAGGGGTCTTGTTTCTGATTTTCCATATTACATTTTGGGTTGTTCTTTGTAGGATGTTTCCTTATTTATTTATTTATTTATTTTTTGCTTGCGAGGGTCATAACAAAAACCGAGATCAGGACTTTAATGACCTCTTGGGCACGGCCATTAGCAGTGTGTCAGTCTGCGGAGAGAGTGTCGACCTCGTCATCGAGAGGTTTACTTACCTCGGCAGTGACATTCATGTGTCTGGTGACTCTTCCTGTGAAGTCAGTAGACGGATTGGGAGAACATGGGGGGTCATGAGGTTGCTGGAAAGGGGTGTGTGGCGCTCCTGATGTATCTGGGAAAAGGTCCAAGTCTTTAGAGTCCTGGTGCTTCCTGACTGTGAGACATGGCCGCTGTCCAGTGACCTGAGATGAAGACTGGACTCCTTCATGTGTGTCTTTTCAGAGAATCCTTGGGTACCGTTGGTTTGACTTTGCGTTGCTAATGGAGTCCTGAATGCGGCACATGACCTGCATTGTGAGGGAGCGTCAGTTATGGCACTACGGCCATGTGGCGCGATTCCCCGAGGGTGATCCGGCTCACAGGACCCTTATTGTTGGCCAAGGGGATGCCACATAACACCTGGCTGTGGCAGATAGAGAGCTATTTCTGGAGGGTAGGACTGGACCGCATTTCTACTTGGGTGGGGTTGCCAACCAGGATCCCAAGCTGCTTTGTCATGTAGTGGGTATGGCGACGCGATGTACCAGTGTATGCCCACCCCCCCCCCCCCCCCCACCTGACCTGATCTGACCTCACCTGATTGGTTCTTCAGTTGTTTTCTTTTTAATTTTTAGTTGCCACTTTATCTTTGAATTATTCAGTTGTCCTTTGCTGTGTTGTGTTAATTGTTTGATTTCAGAACCCTTTCACGTTTAGTAAATATTCCATTAGTATTATTATCCTACTTTATCTTTCATGATAACTGATAATTAAGGATTCACGGAGCTTTTCTCTCTGAGGTTGCGTCTCGGTCCTCGTAAGTTGGGCTTCAGCTTTGGCTCATTTCTTTTAGGCCGCAGCTAATGGTGATCGTCACAGCCTTATCTCTATATATATAAAATGCAACGTCTGTCTGTCTGTCTGCTTATCATGAGAGAACCACTTCATGGATTTACATCTGCTTTTTCTGTAATTTGCTTGAACATTCCAGTTGATTTTGCAACTCCTCACATTGCGCTTTGTATTGTAGTTCACTTGCAGGAGCGATATATTGGTGCGAATCCGAGAGAGACACAGTGGGCCAAGGGGGTAGGGCCCTCCTCACTCACACGTCAGCCTCGGGATGTAACCTTAACTCCGTTTAGCTAGCAAACGAGAGGACTACTTCACGGATTTAGATCAGTTTTTTTTCTATAATTTGCTTGAACATTCCGGTTGATTTTGCAACTTCTCTCATTGCGCTAAGAATCAGAGTTCGCTTGCAGGAGTGAAACACAGGCTGCGGGCCGAGGGAAGGGGGGATGCATGGCATCAGAAGTGGGGAGCCGGGCAGGGCCCTCCCTCGCTGTCCTGTTTCACTACGGGGGACGACGAGTTTAAAATAAATGTGCCATTTCCATTCTGTGATTCTAACAGTTTTCCCCTGTGCTTTGTAAAGATGGCTCTGAGGCTTGGGATCTGTACTGGCAATCGAATCCCGCAAATGCCAATAGGGACTCTGCTCTGTTGGGCCCTTAACCTGCAATTGCTGAGTGCTTTGAGTAGTGAGAAAAGCGCTATGTAAATGCAAAGAATTATTATTATTATTATTATTATCATCACCCCTTGCTGAAAATGTTTCAAATTAAGAACACCTAATCGTCCATCCATCCGTCTGTCTTCCTTATCCCGAGCAGGGTGGCAGAGCAGATGGCACATATCCCTGCAAAGCACTGGGAACAAATAACACCTGGAAGTGGCACCAGTCTGTCACAGGGTGAACACACAGACACCCACACACACTTGCCAGCTTCTAACCAACATGTGTGTGGACTACACAGGAGACCCCCCCCCCACACACACACACACACACGCACAGCGAGGACATGCAAATGCCATATAGGGAGAAAGCGGAGACGTGAACTTCCCCAGTCCCCTTAAGGCCCACTAATAGATAGATAGATAGATAGATAGATAGATAGATAGATAGATAGATAGATAGATAGATAGATAGATAGATAGATAGATAGATAGATAGATAGATAGATAGATAGATAGATAGATAGATAGACTGCAGCGTCTGTTGTGAGAATAAATGAGACTTGGGTTGGATATCACCAATATCCAGTCCCAGCCCCACCCCATCTTGGACATCCAGCCCCACCCCATGCTGCAAACTTCAGCAAGGTGTTAGCACTTGTGGCACGTGTTTGAAAGTCGTCTCAAATTCGGTCTTCATAGCTGTGAGGATTCCAAAGAGCCCCTACATCTAGGGGCAATTCAAGGAGTGGACGTGGAGGTGGTGCTATCTACATCCATTTTGGGCTGGAGAGATCTTGTAATGCAGAGGAACTACAGAAGAAAGAGCAGAGCAAACTCTTCTTCCTTAGGAGACTGTGCTCTTTTAATGTGGATAAGGACATCCTTGACATCTTCCACAACTCTGTGGCGGCCAGTAAAGACGTAAAAGTGAGGCCCAACAATTCAACAAGCTAACTAGAAGGGCAGGCTCAGTTATGGGAAGCCCCCTGGACCTGCTGGAGGTAGTAAAGGAGGAGAGAATTAAAACAAAACTGAGAGCCATTATGAACAAAGCTGCACATCTGCTCTCTGTGGCACCAACACTGAGGATTTCCAGCCAATGAATCATTCAGCAGAAGCTACTGCTGTGAACTTGAGAGTCCCCAAGCGTGAAAGTCCCAAACAATGACTGAAAATGGCTTCTGTTTGGGGTCTAGAAACAAAAAAGGGCAACAAGATTATTTATACCAGCAGCAGACTGGGTCTCAAAAGCAGCCTGGGCATCTTCAACGAGTGAGGTGATGACGTCGGCCCACTCAGCCCGTTATTCATTGTAATTTTCTTAAAATTTGTGATGTACGTGGCTCGCTACTTGCTATGAGCCTATGATATGAACTCTATCTGAATTGTTGCCAAACTTAATCTGTACACTTGTTTAGACACAACATAAAATTTGACGGCAATGCTTAGAAATAAAATTTTATGAAAAATAAAAATTTAGTAACACGGCTTACATGTTATTAGAGTACATGTCAAATGTCAAAGTCATGTCCAAGTGCCAGTACCCTAGTAGGCTAGTAGCTTACACAGTTTGCGGCTTTTAGCAGCCACGTCATCAGCAATACTGTTAGTGTCAAGTTTGGCTCGGATATTTTTCTCCACCGACATGAACATCAACATGAACGCCTCAAGATGTTCTTGCATTATTATGCTCCTCAGGCGGTTTTTGATTCTCTTCATTGCAGAGAATGATCTTTCACTCTGCACTTGCGACACAGGCAGCGTTAGCAGGAGCTTGTAGGCAAACCCAGTGCTCTTATAAGCAATCAGTTAAGAGGATCAACCGGAGGAGCACCTTGTAACAGCAGAGAGGACAGACTTGCAAGTTTACTAATTCAGTGCCAAATAATTACCCATATCGGCGTTTAGGCGGCCAAAAGCAAAGTAAGTGATTACAGGTATGAAACATTTATTTTCAACTCGATAATCAAACTGCTCATTTACAATGAAATAAATGATAACCGAGGTTATAATAAACCTCACATGATTGAAATGTTCCATTAACTTAACGATAAACTGTAAATGTTCCGTCCTAATAAGAAAAATTCCTATCCTGTGCTTTATAACTTTATTTCATCATACTAATAATCGCAGCTGAAAACCATTAATTATCGCTCACGCCGACGACCAGAAAACAATAAAATGCATAATACATAATCTAAACTAATTATGTACCGAAGAATTTAAATACTAGATATGAGATCAAATAAATTGCATAATGTTTATGTTAACTGAAATGTAGCGGTATCAAAACAGAAATCGGCTAAAAGCAGTTTTGACCAAATTTTTCGCTGCCATGTTGTGTACTGACAACTAAAACAACTTGATGATGTAATATGGTATATTATATAAGATAATCTACAGTGCATCCGGAAAGTTTTCACAGCGCATCACTTTCTCCACATTTTCTTATATTACAGCTTTATTCCAAAATGGATTAAATTCATTTTTTTCCTCAGAATTCTACACACAACACGCCATAATGACAACGTGAAAAAAGTTTACTTGAGATTTTTGCAAATTTATTAAAAATAAAAAACTGAGAAAGCACATGTACATAAGTATTCACAGCCTTTGCCATGAAGCTCCAAATTGAGCTCAGGTGCATCCTGTTTCCCCTGATCATCCTTGAGATGTTTCTGCAGCTTCATTGGAGTCCACCTGTGGTAAATTCAGTTGACTGGACATGATTTGGAAAGGCACACACCTGTCTATAGAAGGTCCCACAGTTGACAGTTCATGTCAGAGCACAAACCAAGCATGAAGTCAAAGGAATTGTCTGTAGACCTCCGAGACAGGATTGTCTCGAGGCACAAATCTGGGGAAGGTTACAGAAAAATTTCTGCTGCTTTGAAGGTCCCAGTGAGCACAGTGGCCTCCATCATCCGTAAGTGGAAGAAGTTCGAAACCACAAGGACTCTTCCTAGAGCTGGCCGGCCATCTAAACTGAGCGATCGGGGGAGAGGGGCCTTAGTCAGGGAGATGACCAAGAACCCGATGGTCACTCTGTCAGAGCTCCAGAGGTCCTTTGTGGAGCGAGGAGAACCTTCCAGAAGGACAACCATCTCTGCAGCAATCCGCCAATCAGGCCTGTATGGTAGAGTGGCCAGACAGAAGCCACTCCTTAGTAAAAGGCATATGGCAGCCGGCCTGGAGTTTGCTAAAAGGCACCTGAAGGACTCTCGGACCATGAGAAAGAAAATTCTCTGGTCTGATGAGACAAAGATTGAACTCTTTGGTGTGAATGCCAGGCGTCACGTTTGGAGGAAACCAGGCACCGCTCATCACCAGGCCAATACCATCCCTTCAGTGAAGCATGGTGGTGGCAGCATCATGCTGTGGGGAACTGGGAGACTAGTCAGGATAAAGGGAAAGATGACTGCAGCAATGTACAGAGACATCCTGGATGAAAACCTGCTCCAGAGCGCTCTTGACCTCAGACTGGGGCGATGGTTCATCTTTCAGCAGGACAACGACCCTAAGCACACAGCCAAGATATCAAAGGAGTGGCTTCAGGACAACTCTGTGAATGTCCTTGAGTGGCCCAGCCAGAGCCCAGACTTGAATCCAATTGAACATCTCCGGAGAGATCTTAAAATGGCTGTGCACCGACGCTTCCCATCCAACCTGATGGAGCTTGAGAGGTGCTGCAAAGAGGAATGGGCGAAACTGGCCAAGGATAGGTGTGCCAAGCTTGTGGCATCATATTCAAAAAGACTTGAGGCTGGAATTGCTGCCAAAGGTGCATCGACAAAGTATTGAGCAAAGGCTGTGAATACTTATGGACATGGGATTTCTCAGTTTTTTTATTTTTAATAAATTTGCAAAAACCTCAAGTAAACTTTTTTCACATTGTCATTATGGGGTGTTGTGTGTAGAATTCTGAGGAAAAAAATGAATTTAATCCATTTTGGAATAAGGCTGTAAGATAACAAAATGTGGAAAAAGTGATGCGCTGTGAATACTTTCTGGATGCACTGTAAATCACAGTACCGGACAGATAATGTTTAGTAGTTTAGAAAATTAATTTTAATGTCAAACAGTAACCAGTACATAAAATTTATTTCATGAAACGGCCGGCCCATGACCAGACCACAGCCTGTGGCCCACCGGGCATTGCCCAAATGCCCTAATGGCCAGTCCGCCCCTGATTTACACCAAAAAATGTGCTCTTTAAACAAGAAAAAGCCCCTTGGAGCACTAAAAGGCCTAAAATAATAACGGCAATCCGAGGCAAACCCAAGTCCCAATACAAAGTCAAAAACAAAAGGTCAATCCTTATTCAATACACTTATCATATTCTATTATCATATTCAATAAACATATCATATAAACTTATCATATTATTATTGAACAATCCTTATTCAATAAAGTTAATCCTTATTCATTCCAGGCCCCCTAAACATAAAAAAGCACAGCAATCACCAAAACTCACCAACTCCAAAGCACATTCAATGAACCGCAAGGGACTGATTTTGCTCCTGCCTTTATAGGGCTGAGGGTGGTCCCTGGATGGTGATGGGCAGGTGGCTCCGCCTCTTGGGAAACCACCCACAAAACACAAGGTGAGTGGGACATAACGCACAGATGCAACGAAACTAAATGACCAACAAACGCATCGTAAACAGAGAAATCAAAACTGGACAAAACAGACATAAGAAGAGCATTTGAACCCCATAACCATAACGGCATCTAAAGCCTTACTGCGGCTGATCTTTAGTCAAGTCAGACAATTTTCTTTCTTTTTAGTTTTCTTTTTGTTTCGATCATTCTGGTATGTACTTGAGAAGGGTGTTGTTGTTTATATTTATTGATTTTTTTATTGAGCTTCTGTAAAAATCCAAATTTACCCCAAGGACAAATAAAAAAAAAATTTAAAAAATGGTCGGTCGGTCTGTCTATCAATCGATTATCCTAAATATGCCACTTCCATAAACTCCTCAGGCATGTTCAAATAAGATTGAGGTCTTAAGCTGAAGACCAGCCTATTGACAGCTCATTCATTGGCCACCAGTGTTGATCGACACAAGTTGTCAAAGCATTCTGCGCAGCAAAATCGTTGTGTTCGCCAAATATTTTCCTGAAATTTCACCCTGTGGCCTGTTTAGGTAAACAGTTTTTTTTTTCCCAGCACCCCATGATGCTTTGTGAGGCCTGCGTGACATCACAGAGCTGTAGCAGCCATGTGCAGACCTTTCATATGGGTGTACTGTTAACTCATTGCGGATCTGCTTCAGGCACATGTGATGCCACTACCCAATCAGTACCCTGGCTTTCCACCTGGCATGTGTTAAAAACAAACAAACAAATAAATGAATAAATAAATAGATAGATAGATTTTATGGTACATTAGCTGATTGTAATGGGAATATTATGAGTACTGTCACTGGATATAAAACATTGATCTCTGTGTGCGAAGGCCATGCAGCGCCTCATGGCTAATTTGCACACATAATTAGTCCTCTGCCCAGCTATGAACTTCAACAAGCCTTCACGGATCCTTCTCCTTCCCTCTTCCCGACAAAGAAAATACATGTAACCCCGTGAAATAATTTTAATAACAAAAAAATGATTTCCTTTTACAAGGTCTCTATGACTCTTCATGAAAGAAAAAAGGTGCAAAGCATCTGCTCAGAGATCGGAAACAAAAAAACACATTTGAACAACACCTGGTGCCGGCCTCCTCTTTGCTGCACTTCTAATGTGTTCTCCAAGATTGGAACTCTGTGACCACCAGGGCGCGCTACAACTCAGCAAAACGTCTAACACAAAGGTATGGACACAAGTTCTGGTGTGAACAAAGAGTTTAAATTGTGAGAAACTCTTACACACAAACATTTCCCACACACCAAACTATAACTCTTAATGCTCAGCAACTCTGTTGTCTCTCCTCCGCTCCTCCAGGCAAGCTTTGCCTTCTTCCTCCCACCTCTGGCTTCCCATGTTGAGGCTGGCTGCTCCTTTTATGTAAAACCCAGGAGTATTTCTAGTGTCCTGAGACTGTGGGCTTGGGAGTACTTCCGGATGAGGCTGAAACTTTAACAAAGTAGGCCTCGCTAGTCCCCTCAGCACCCCCAGGTGGCACCCATGGAACCCAACAGGACTGACCTAAAGAACTGCAGTTCCCAATGTGCCCTGTGGGTATCCTTAGCGGTACTGTAATACAGGGGGCGCTGCCACCCAAACTGCTGGGAAAGACAATGACCTAAACAACTTGTCTTCCCAGGTCCTTCCATTATACTGGCGTCCCAGCCAAGTAAGGATTCCGGCAAAACTTTCTGTTGTGACACCTGTATATATTTTTATTTTACTTATTTCTAGTGTGCAGCTATTTGTTGCATCTTTAGTTCTTGGAGGCACTGTGGCACAGTAGTTGGCACTGTTGCCTCACAGCTCAGATCACATTTTTGGCCAGAACAATTGGTCCAACACAGTTGGCAGATGCTTTTCTCTCGCTCAGGGGCACTTCAAAGACCACTGCACCAGTATAATCCACTCAAAACTAGTTCAGCTCCTTCTTCCCCATTGACTTCAATACAATTTCCGTGATTTTGCCGAACTCCTGGCAAAGGAAACTCCACAGGGTTCCCTCATCACTACTGGCCACCATGGCGCTTCACGTGATATCAGCATTGCAGAGCGATTTAAAGTCCTAGCGAAGCGAGGACAGACCTCATCAGGCAGACACTCCGTATTTGTGCGTGTCCGAGATGCTCCAACAAGCAGGTGGGCATTCCGTTAAACCCACTGCTGCTGAATGAACACAAAGTACTGCATTTGTGAATTAACACTAAGAACATATGTAAATTTAAGAGGGCAGCCAATGAGAATGCAGGACCCCTGACCAATGAAGGAGGTAGGGGGTGGAGCTTCAATTCAAAAGGTTCAGTGTGCACCCTAGCCATTCACGAGAGAATTTTCCAGAAGTCATTTATTTTAACAACTAGACAGGTCGAAATCAGCTAAGAGAATAAGTTTTACAATATTTGATATTTGATACCTCTTGCCTTATGCGTATCATCAGCATTCGTCCTATGCCTTTCTTTGGTATCCTCGTGTGTCTCTTGGCCAGCACTTCCTCTGCTGATCGCATTCCCGTAAAGCCTGCTTCTCTAACTCGATCATTTTGAGGTGTGTTGCTCATCCTCTGTCCGCTTTTTTAATACCACCAAAGACAGGATGGACCCCCTCTACCTGCTGTGAAGGAATCATTTATATACTTCCCATCTTTGACGATGACTCTCAGCGTTCCTCCTACGCCTTTCTGTGGCATCCTTGTATGTGCGTCAACCTCTCTTGCTTGCCATTTGCTGTCACAATTGCATTTGACTAAGCAACCACAGTGAAACTGACCAATCAGATTGCTGAGAGGGACCAGACACACACGAAGACAGACATTAGCATTGTATGAGTATACAGGACTCCTGACCAATAAAATTTCTTCAATTCAAAATATCATTCTTGTGTGACCACGTACCCTAACCATTCATGAGAGGATTTTCCAGAAGTGATTTACTTAACAACTACACAAGTCGAAGTCGGGTAACAGAGTAAGTTTTAAAACATTTGACACCTCTTGCCTTATGCGTATCATCAGCGTTCGCCCTAACGCCTTTCTTTGGTGTCCTCGTGTGTCTCTTGGCCAGTGCTTCCCTCTCTCGATTGCATTCCCACAAAGCCTGCTTCTCAAACTCGGTCATTTTGAGGTGTGTTACTTGTCTCCTGACTGCTTTTTGACTTCCGGCAAAGGTAGGTGGGCCCCGTCTACCTGCTGTGAAGACCTCATTTATATTCTTCCCATCTTTGATGACGACTCACAGCGTTCCTCCTATGCCTTTCCATGGTATCCTTGGCTGTGTCAATTTGCTGTCTCGATTGCATTTGACTGAGCAACCACAGCGAAAACGACCAATCAGACCAAAGCCAAACTGACCAATCAGATTGCAGGGAGGGACCAGACACACACATATATTAGCATTTTATTATACAGACTAGTTATTTCAGCCAAAATGCACATGTGGAATGTTGTGAGTGTACAGCTGGTCACCTGACATTTTGGATTATGTGACACCAGTAATTTGAGATTTTTCTTTTATGGACGTTTTGATGTTGTTTCCTGTTGCTCAAAGTGGGTCCCCGCTGAAGACCACCGTGCATCAGGAATTTTGCACGAGTGGCCTGCAATGGCCACAGCTATCAACAAGGCATGAGAACATAAGAAATTTGTCAAACAAGAGGAGACCACTAAGTCCATCAGGCTCGTCTTGTGGGAGTAAGAGACACAAATTAGATCATTTTTGGATGGTGTTCTCCTTTAAGCAGGAGTGCTGGCACCACTGGGAGCAAACATCGATTTATTGGGGGGGGGGTTTCTCATCACCGCCCACTCATGCCGTACCTGACTGCACAGGTGAGATGATTTCACTCTGTGAGTACAACGTGCGGCTGCCTGCTGTGTGCGGTGGTGGGGATGGCAGCGGGGTGGATTAGCGTCATCACGGCCCTGCGTGTGAAACGCCTCTCCTCTCTCTAAAGGACATCTCTGGCGTTCGGCGCTAATGCATGCAGCATCACGAGCGGTGGCAGCAGCAGTGCTCAGGCCTGTCTGATGTCTGACTACACAGAGGGAACTCAGAAGCGGAGGAGTCCCCGAGGCGGAAGCCCATCTAAGCGAGCGCGCTCCCTCAATTATAATTCTGCTCACACCTTGACTCTCGTACAAATCTGTCTCCTTCAGGTCCTCGGCGCCCCTGGCGGACCAAACCTGCGACGTAGCCCACAATGTATGGTGGGGGGCTTGGTGGAGACTTCGATTTAACTCTTTCTTTCCCAAAGCGCACACACAGCTAAAAAAAAAAAGACCCTCCGTCTCACAAAGGAAGGGTTTGGCTAAGCACCTGCAGTCAGTCACCTTTCACCCTCTGTTGGTGACCACCCTGCCACTCACATTCATGGCAACCCTCCTCAGCACTGTTCATGAAGCCCACTTGGGAAGTGGCATGGAGAGGCCAGGCTGTTCCCCCAGCTTTTCAGTACCTTAAACCAGGAACTCCTTAAGGCTGACGGTGGGCAAAGGTGCTTGTGTACGGTGACAAGAAAAAAGTGTGTGAGCACTCGGAATGGGAATGACCCGGCATTAATTAATAGCTGATCTTCATCAAAGTCACAAGTATAGGCAAACACAATTTGCTTCAGATAATAACACACAAAACAATTCTGATCCTTCAAATCTTTACTGAACGCACCCATAGTTAGATGGTTAGACATCATCTGGAGTGCTGGGCGCAGTTTTGGTCTGACAGGTTACAAAAAGGACATGGCAGCACTAGAGAAAGGTCCAGAGAAGAGTGACTGGGATGATTAGGGGGCTACAGGGGATGAGATATGAGGAAAGATTAAAAGAGCTGAGCCTTTACAGTTTAAACAAAAGAAGACCTGACTGAAGTGTTATGACGTGAATTAATCCAGTGGATCAAGATGGTGACTTTAAAATGAGTTCATCAAGAAGGACCAAGGAGTCGTAGTGGACATGACGCTATCAACAGTGTTCAGAAGCCATTAAGAAGGCTAACAGAATGTCAGGTTATATAGCGCCTTGATGTGTGGAGTACAAGTCACAGGAGGTTCTGCTCAGTCTTTATAACACACTGGTGAGGCCTCATCTGGAGTACTGGGTGCAGTTTGGGTCTCCAGGCTACAAAAAGGACACAGCAGCACTAGAAAAAGTCCAGAGAGGAGCAACCAGGCTGATTCCACAGGGGATTAGAAACTCGGTGGACTGGCAGATAATCTCAAATTCATTGAATCATCACAGAAGGACTTGGACAGCAGACAGGCTTGGACAGATTTGTGGCAGATGAAATTTAATGTCAGTAAATGTAAAGGATTACACATAGGAAGTAAAAATGTGAGGTTTGAATACATAATGGGTGGCACGGTGGCGCAGTGGTAGCGCTGCTGCCTCGCAATAAGGAGACCCGTCTGGGTTTGCTTCCCGGGTCCTCTCTGTGTGGAGTTTGCATGTTCTCCCCGTGTCTGCGTGGGTTTTCTCCCAAAGTACAAAGACATGAAGGTTAGGTGCATTGGTGATTCTAAATTGTCCCTAGTGTGTGTGTGTGTGTGTGTGTGTGCGTGCGCTCTGCCCGGGGTTTGCTTTCTGCCTTGAGCCCTGTGTTGGCTGGGATTGGCTCCAGCAGACGCCCGTGACTGTTAGGATATAACAGGTTGGAGAATGGATGGATGGATGGAATACACAATGGGAGGTCGAAAATCGAAATGAGAAGGATTTAGGAGTCATAGTGGACTCTAAGCTATCGACTGCCAGTCAGTGTTCAGAAGCCATTAAGAAAGCTAACATAATGTCTGTTTATATAGCGCCTTGATGTGTGGAGTACAAGTCACAGGAGGTTCTGCTCAAGCTTTATAACACACTGGTGAGGCCACATCTGGAGTACTGGGTGCAGTTTGGGTCTCCAGGCTACTAAAAGAACATAACAGCACTGGAAAAGGTCCAGAGAAGAGCAACCAGGCTGATTCCACAGGAGATTAGAAACTCTGTGGATTGGCAGATAATCTCGAAATCTGTTGAATGATCACAGAGGGACTTGGACAGCAGACAGGCTCAGGCAGACTTGTAGCAGATGAAATGTAATGTCAGTAAATGGAATGAAAGCTAAAAATGTTAGATTTGAACACACAGTGGGAGGTTTGAAAATTTGAAAGTTCACTTTATGAGAAGGATTTAGAGTCGTAGTGGACTTGACACGATCAACTGCCAGTCAGTGTTCAGAGGCCATTAAGAAGGCTAACAGAATGTCAGGTTATATAGCGCCTTGATGTGTGGAGTACAAGTCACAGGAGGTTCTGCTCAAGTCTTTATAACACACTGGTGAGGCCTCATCTGGAGTACTGGGTGCAGTTTTGGTCTCCAGGCCACAAAAAGGACATAACAGCATTAGAGGTGGTCCAGAGAAGAGCGACTAGGCTGATTAGAGGACTACAGGGGATGAGTTATGAGGAAAGATTAAAAGAGCTGAGCCTTTACAGTTTAAGCAAAAGAAGATTAAGAGGTGACCGGACTGAAGTGTTTAAAATGATGATGTGAATAGGTCTAATGGATCGAGATGGTGACTTTAAAATGAGGTCATCAAGAACACGGGGACACAGTTAGAAACTTGTTAAGGGGACATTTCACATAAACGTTTGGAAGTTTTTCTTCACACAGAGAACCACAGATACTTGAAATAAGTGACCAGGTAGTTAGCCCTCCAGGGGGTCCAGAGTGTGTCCCATAACTGAGTCTGCCCTTTTAGTTAGTTTGTTGATTTGGTGGTCCTCTCTTGAAGTGATGTGACCAGCCCAGCACACCACACTGGCCATCACAGAGTCTTAGAAGATGTAAAGGATGTCACTACCCACATTAAAGGACTGCCATCTCCTGTTCCGTCCTTTCTTCCATTACTCTTCTGTGTTATGAGCCTAGTCCAACCTGTCACTGATGTGGACCTCCAAGTTACTTTGAGGAGTGCACCACTTCTACATCCACACCCTGAAGAGTGACCAGAGATAGAGACTCTTTGGTACGGTGAAAGTTAAAAAGCAATGTGGTGGACATTAGGACTTTAGGGACCTTCAAATCTCGACTTGATGTTATTTATAAAGAATTAAGTGGACAGGACTGGCGGGCTTTGTTGGGCTGAATGGCCTGCTCTCGTCCAGATGCACTAAGTGACTAAGAGATAGATACATAGATATAGTGTGAAAAATGCTATAAAATTGATAGATATGTAAGATGCTATATATACTGTACAAAAGAGACATGTGAAAGGCACTATATAATAGATAGGTAGATACATGTGAAAGGCACTATATAATAGATATATCATGTACATTCTTGGTACAATTGATGGATAGGAAAGGTCCTATATAACAGAAAGATATAAAAGACACTCTATTAAAGAAAGGAAAGGCACTATGAACAGACAGAGGTAAGGCACTATAAAATAATTAGATCAATAGGTAGATGCCACATAACAGATGGATATGAAGGGCACTCCATAATAGATAGATAGTAAATGCACTATATCATATACAGACTGTGAACGTACTAAGAATAGATAGGCAGATATGAAAGGCACTATATAACAGACTGACTGGACTTTCCACTTCTTCACTTGTTCCATCACGGACCATAAATCATAGTGGAGACCAGTAACGTAAAGTGAAGCGGTGGCCAGTGCAGGTGCCACCAGGAAGGCGAATTAGGCATTTGCATAGGGTGCAGATCATAAGAGTGGGGTGGCAGCCGCACAGGTTAGCTATCGAACAGTCGGTTGGTGCACTCATAAGCTTGGCCTAGGAGGGCACAAAATAACCTGGCACCTGCACTGGCTGTGACATAAGTCCAAGAGGCAGAATTATGCTCGATATAATAGTAGGGATACTTTACACTGTAATAATAATATGGAGGAATGTCGTCCCAAAGCCAGACTGACTACGGTGAAGACGGCAATGATGGCAGGGGGTACTGGAGACGGGTGGACTGGCCATTAGGGCATTTGGGCAATGCCCGGTGGGCAGTGGACTCTGGTCTGGTCACGGGCCGGCCGTTTCATGAAATAAATTTTATGTACTGGTTACTGTCTGACATTAAAATTAATTTTCTAAACTACTAAACATTATCTGTCCGGTACTGTGATATCTATAGTCCTATATAATATACTGTATTACGTCATCAAGTTGTTTTAGTTGTCAGTACGTTGCAGTGAAAAATTTGGTCAAAACTGCCTTTTGCCGATTTCTGTTTTGATACATTTCGGTTAGCATATACATTATTGTAATTTATTTTATCTCCTATCTAGTATTTCAATTCTTTGGTACTCATAATTAGTTTAGATTATGTATTATGCATTTTACTGTTTTCTGGTCATCGGCGTGAGCGATAATTAGTGGTTTTCAGCTGTGATTATTAGTATGATGAAAATAAAGTTATAAAGCACAGGATAGGAATTTTTCATATTAGGACGGAATATTTACAGTTTATTGTTAAGTCTATGGAACATTTCAGTCATGTGGGGTTTTCATTATAAAGTCAGTTATAATTTATTCCATTGTAAATGAGCAGCTACTAGCCTACTAGGGTACTGGCACTTGGACATGACTTTGACATTTGACATGTACTCTAATAACGTGTAAGCCGTGTTACTAAATTTTTATTTTTCATTAAAATGTTATTTCTAAGCATGTCGTCAAATTTTAAGTCGTGTCTAAACAAGAGTACAGATAAAATTTGGCAACAGTTTAGACAGAATTCATATCATAGGCTCATAGCAAGTAGCGAGCCACGTACTCGTCACAAATTTTAAGAAAATGGCAATGAATAATGGGCCGACCTCGTCACCTGTCTCGTTGAAGGAGGCCCGGGCCGGTTTTGAGACCCAGTCCGCTCCTGCCTGTAAAGCTGCAGTGGCGCCTCCTAGCACGCGGTGAGCCTGTGACTCCAGGACAGCACATCACGGAGAGAATGGATAGCAGTGGTCCCAGTGAGGTGACAAAGCGCCGCGGATCCAGACGCCTAATACCCGACGGCTACACAGAGTCTAAGCCGCTCACATCCCTCGCTCGGCATTTCAGCGCCGCCTTTGTACTCACTGCTGTGCTCTCTGGCGCCCCCTCCCGTGACTGAGCGGGTGTTGCTGCGACTTCTCTGACCTTTCTATCAAATGAATTTCAGTTGGCTGGCCTCACAACGGGAGTCTGATTAGCTGCAAATCACAGGCATTGTTCACGAAGGAGAGCTCAAGCGCCTCGGTGGCCTTGATTTGTAAGGGGGGGGGGGGGGGGGGGGGTGTTTTTTTGGTCGCTGAAGGAGGAGGAGGCCGGCCAACCCCAAATGAGCCGCCCCTCGCCCAGCCTCCACTCGGATGATGTCTTTGTCTCAGACCCCCAGGGAGGGGCGCCGGAGGTCTGCTGCAACACTTCACACCACGGAATGCAAAGGCGCTGTGCAGCCATTCGGGACAACGATCGATGGAGCTGCTCCTGGAATTTGCATTCAATCTATACGAGAATACATCATCGTGTCATTATTAAAATATTAATCTGACCAATAACTGTTGTATCAATTAACCTTTCACCCACTGCCATAAGATCTTTACTGTAATAAAAATAAATAAAACCAGCTGGCAAGAAATCCTGCTGGAAACTCCTGAAGCCGCCGGCACTCGAAGCCACAGCCACACACACACACACACACACACACACACTCAAAGAAAGGCGGTATATGAACACGCAAATACACACAAGCACAAAGACAGCGGGCCACCTGCCTTTAACTGCCGCCTGAGCGAACCAGACAGAAGTGTGAAAACCGCTGGAGCGCACGTGGGACAGTCCGCTGTGACAGAAACTAATGAACGGGTCTCGGGATTTGTCAGGCGCGTCTCACTGTAAACCAATCTGCAGAACTACAGTCACCCGACTGTTTAATAAAGCGCAGTTCTCGTCCGCCGAGCAAACCCTGGCAGGGGCTTCTATCAGCAATAGGTGGCGCCGTTGAGGTGTGCATGCAGTTCAGATCAGATCACGTGAATCATTCTACCCAATATATAGTGCCTTTCTGTACTCGTTAGAGGCGGCCACACACTCGTGTTCATCAGGATAGCGTGTTTCTCACTCGCACACAAACACACCCATCGTCTCCCTCTCTCTTTTTATATAAAGATTAGCGAAACCATTCAACGTTGTCTTGTGACGTTTTCATGTGACGTATCATGCAGCGTTCATTTTTTACTACACATCGATATATCGGTTTTTTTTTCGCCTTCATTAGGATAATACAAAAATCATATATCAATACAACCAATTTAACGCACATACATCAAACAAATCACCGTATATACACCTGCTCCGCTAAATCGGCAGTAGCTCAATTGCATGTTAGCAGTCGACAAATAACCCCAAGTAATGGCGCATGCGTACAAATCGTAAAACTGTATACAGTAAACATTCAAATCCGGCAAAATCAGGACTGGTGATCATGATGGAGAAGTCGCGTTCCTGCAGCGTATTAAATTAGAAATGCTGGCGATACTTCGGCAAGTAGATTACCATTCATCCTGAATAGACGGCAATTCCCAATAGTTTTAGCATTTACTGTAACTTTAAATGTAGAGAAAAGCCAAGCAAAATGACACCTTTTATTGGCTAACTAAAAAGATTACAATATGCATGCTTTCGAGGCAACTCAGGCCCCTACTTCAGGCAAGAAGTAACTTTAAATAAATCTCAGGGCCAGAGCTTCGACCGTATTGGAATATAAACGTGGACAGATAGCGAGCGGAGCAAAATCTGTTTGTCGAGCTTACAAAGCGCTCTTCATATTTACTTATCTGTCATATACAACTCTTCATAGTTAGCTACACATGACAGAGGACATTCCCCAGTTGTTCATCCATTATACAGTGCCTTTCACATCTCCCTTCTGTATTATATAGTTCCATGCATATTTATCTTATTATATGGCAAATTTCTTATCTGTTATATTGTAGTTTTAATGAATATTTCATAGCACACTCCATATCTATCTATTATCTGGTGCTTTTCATATTTTATCTATTATACAGGTCATTACGTTAATTATTGCAATGAGTGTAGTGAATTGCATTGCCTGTCTGTTTATGAATGTATTAAAAAAACTCGGTATGTATTTATTAGGCTTATTACAGTATATTCCCTATCAATCTATCTATTTTATTTCTATTCCCTTTCATTATACACCTCATAGTTTTCAATCCGCCTTACTATTATTTAGTGCATTTCATAGTATCCTTTCTATTCATTTATCGGTTTTACTATATAGTGTATTTCCTATCAATCCATCTGCTTTATTTCTATTATTATATAGTGTCTTTCATAGTATCCTTTCTATTCATTTATCAGTTTTATTATATACTGTATTTCCTATCAATCAATTTTATTTCTATTATATAGTGCCTTTCATAGTATCCATTGCATTCATTTATTAGTTTTATTATATAGTGTATTTCCTATCAATCAATTTTATTTCTATTATAGAGTGCCTTTCATAGTATCCTTTCTATTCATTTATTGTTATTATATAATTTATTTCCTATATATCCATCTATTTTACTTCTATTACTATATAGTGCCTTTCATAGTATCCTTTCTATTAATTTATCAGTTTTATTATATACTGTATTTCCTATCGATCAATTTTATTTCTATTATATAGTGCCTTTCATACTATCCATTGCATTCATTTATTAGTTTTATTATATAGTGTATTTCCTATCAATCCATCTGCTTTATTTCTATTATTATATAGTGTCTTTCATAGTATCCTTTCTATTCATTTATCAGTTTTATTATATACTGTATTTCCTATCAATCAATTTTATTTCTATTATATAGTGCCTTTCATAGTATCCATTGCATTCATTTATTAGTTTTATTATATAGTGTATTTCCTATCAATCCATCTGCTTTATTTCTATTATTATATAGTGTCTTTCATAGTATCCTTTCTATTCATTTATCAGTTTTATTATATACTGTATTTCCTATCAATCAATTTTATTTCTATTATATAGTGCCTTTCATAGTATCCATTGCATTCATTTATTAGTTCTATTATATAGTGTATTTCCTATCAATCAATTTTATTTCTATTATAGAGTGCCTTTCATAGTATCCTTTCTATTCATTTATTGTTATTATATAATTTATTTCCTATATATCCATCTATTTTACTTCTATTACTATATAGTGCCTTTCATAGTATCCTTTCTATTAATTTATCAGTTTTATTATATACTGTATTTCCTATCGATCAATTTTATTTCTATTATATAGTGCCTTTCATACTATCCATTGCATTCATTTATTAGTTTTATTATATAGTGTATTTCCTATCAATCCATCTGCTTTATTTCTATTATTATATAGTGTCTTTCATAGTATCCTTTCTATTCATTTATCAGTTTTATTATATACTGTATTTCCTATCAATCAATTTTATTTCTATTATATAGTGCCTTTCATAGTATCCATTGCATTCATTTATTAGTTTTATTATATAGTGTATTTCCTATCAATCCATCTGCTTTATTTCTATTATTATATAGTGTCTTTCATAGTATCCTTTCTATTCATTTATCAGTTTTATTATATACTGTATTTCCTATCAATCAATTTTATTTCTATTATATAGTGCCTTTCATAGTATCCATTGCATTCATTTATTAGTTCTATTATATAGTGTATTTCCTATCAATCCATCTATTTTATTTCTATTGTATTGTGCCTTTCATAATACCCTTCATATTTCTTAATCAGCCTTACTGTATAGTGCATTTCTAATTAAACCATGATATTATATCTATTATGTAGTGCCTTTCATAGTAGTCTTTACAGTATATGTATCAATTCCATTATATAGTGAATTTCCTATAATTCCATCTATTTTATATCTATTGCCTTTCTTATCTACTTTACTCGTCGTTTGATTTATCAGTCAGTCTTGTCTGATCGCGTATTTCCAATCACTCCCTCCATTTCTACAGTTGAATCACACAGCACTCAGACCCTTTCACATTCTGCACCCTTTAATTTCATTTTAAAGTGATACATTTGCCATTTGTATCCATTAATCTACACTCAGTAACCCATCAGGACAAAGGGACGACACGTTTTCAGAAAGGTTTGCAAATGTATTAATAACCTAAAGTCTTTCCTCCATCGAAGTCTTCAGGTCCTTCGCGGTGACACTCCTGTCCTTGGCTGGCCACCTCAAATTTGCCAAACTGCACGTGGAGGACCCTGAGAGCTCAGGAGGAACGCACGGAGGTCTGATGAGTCACAAACGGAGCTCTCTGTGCAGAACTCCAAGCGTAATGTCTGGCAAAGGCGATGCGCTGCTCATCACCTGCCTAGCGTCATCCCGAAAGTGCAGCACCAGGGACGGGCAAGACTGCAGCCAAATACAGAGGGGGTGTACATGACGTCCTGCCTCTAGTCCAGGGCTTGATGAGGTGGGCTCTGGCTTCCCTCTTATCCTGCTCCACAGAAGCGAGTTTAGAAAATAGATGACGTTAAGACCGTGTTAGCCAAGCGGCGCCCCCTGTCTGATGTCGTGCTGCTGTCTGTCTGTCTGCTCGCTGCCCTCCAGACTCACTTTGGCAGGTGACTGAGATGACCCAGCGGCTTTCTTTCTCTCTCTCTCTTTTTTATTCCTGTTGTCTGATGAATTTTTCATGTGAGATCCGGCCTTGTGCCCAAGTGCGGGGGTGCATCGGAGAGGTTCAGGAAGTGCTGAGCTGCTAATGCAGTGGGATTGGACTCAGGAGTGTAGAAAAAGGGGGGCGACGACTGGCGTTTTCTGAATGAAGTGAAAGCCTTGGCCCGCTGCCTTAATGCCTGCCGTCTGCAGCCTTTTATCAATGAAAATCAACGGCTTGCCAGATCAAGAGATGAGTCACTCGCTGATCGGATTACCGTCACCTCATGCCGAGTGATGGCGGCCGTCCGTCCGCGCCCCTCCTGACAAGCTGCCAGGCAGCAATCCGCACCCCTTTGTAAGGAGGATAAATGGCCGGGCGTCCTTCCCGATGCTCAGAAATCAAAAAAAAAAAACAAACACGAAATGTGGACGAGCTGGCGGGTCGGACTTGACGGCCAGAGTGCGCGGATCGGGGGGCTGTGGGGTTCGCGTTAAGTGTTGTGACAACTCTTAAAATACAGGGTACAGCGCAGTGTGCCGCCTTTGGTCTTCGGAACAGCGTGGACTGGTCTGGCCGTGGATTCGGGAATGGTGGACACCTCACTCTGAAGATGACCGATGGGACTGAGAGCGCAAACCATGAAAAAATGATAGATAGATAGATAGATAGATAGATAGATAGATAGATAGATAGATAGATAGATAGATAGATAGATAGATAGATAGATAGAAATGCAAGGCATTATCTAATAGAGTGAGAGTTAAAGGCACTATATAATAGATATATAGATACGAATGGCACTATATAATAGATAGATAATGTGTAAGGCACTATATAATAGATAGATAGATAGATAGATAGATAGATAGATAGATAGATAGATAGATAGAAATGCAACGCATTATCTAATAGAGTGATGGAGTTAAAGGCACTATATAATAGATATATAGATACGAAAGGCACTATATAATAGATAGATAATGTGTAAGGCACTATATAATAGATAGATAGATAGATAGATAGATAGATAGATAGATAGATAGATAGATAGATAGAAAGGCACTATCTAATAGAGTGATAGAGTTAAAGGCACTATATAATAGATATATAGATACGAAAGGCACTATATAATAGCTAGGTAGAAATGAAAAGCACTATATAACAGACAGACAGACAGACAAAAATAAAAGGCACTATATGATAGATAGACAGATAGAAATGAAAGGCACTATATGATAGATCGAAATGAAAGACACTATATAATAGATAGACAGACAGAAATGAAAGGCACTATATGATAGATAGATAGGTAGATAGAAATGAAAGGCACTATATGATAGATCGAAATGAAAGACACTATATAATAGATAGACAGACAGACAGAAATGAAAGGCACTATATGACAGATAGATAGAAATGAAAGGCACTATATGATAGATAGGTAGATAGAAATGAAAGACACTATATGATAGACAGAAATGAAAGGCACTATATAATGATAGATAGGTCGAAATGAAAGACACTATATAATAGATATATACATAGACAGACAGACAGAAATGAAAGGCACTATATGATAGACAGAAATGAAAGGCACTATATGATAGATAGAAATGAAAGGCACTATATAATGATAGATAGATCGAAATGAAAGACACTATATAATAGATAGATAGATAGACAGACAGAAATGAAAGGCACTATATGACAGATCGAAATGAAAGACACTATATAATGGATAGATACATAGACAGACAGACAGAAATGAAAGGCACTATATGATAGACAGAAATGAAAGGCACTATATGATAGATAGATAGAAATGAAAGGCACTATATGATAGATCGAAATGAAAGACACTATATAATAGATAGACAGACAGATAGAAATGATAGGCACTATATGACAGATAGATAGAAATGAAAGGCACTATATGATAGATAGGTAGATAGAAATGAAAGACACTATATGATAGACAGAAATGAAAGGCACTATATGATAGACAGAAATGAAAGGCACTATATAATGATAGATAGATCGAAATGAAAGACACTATATAATAGATAGATACATAGACAGACAGACAGAAATGAAAGGCACTATATGATAGACAGAAATGAAAGGCACTATATGATAGATAGAAATGAAAGGCACTATATAATGATAGATAGATCGAAATGAAAGACACTATATAATAGATAGATAGACAGACAGAAATGAAAGGCACTATATGATAGATATCAGAAATAAAAGGCACTATATAACAGGTAGAAAGAGTATATAATATAGAGATAGAAAGATCATAAAAGCATTATATAAACAGATAGATATGAATAATAATAATCATTTTTATTTATATAGCACCTGTCTCATGCTCAGGGCACTTCACAGAGTCACAGAAACAACGACAGGGTTTATGTAACATTGGATACAAATGTTTTCTGCATAGAACACTAGAACACATAAATACGGGATATACAAAGCAATAAATTGAATAAAGAGAGAAAAAAGAAAAGGTAAGATATATAATAGATGTGAAAGGCACTATATAAACAGAAGGCTACTGTAGATATTTCGCTAAGACGCTGTGTAAGGCACAGTCAGACAGACAGGTTAAAGGCGCTGTATAAGAAGGTCCCCTCAACTCGAGTTCCACTCCTCCCTGTGAGCCGACACAAACACCAACGTATCCACTTCAGTCCACGGCCCACGACCCCTGAGCTGAGGTTTCTTTTAGCGATGATGAAGCCGATAGGACCACCTCCCCAACAGAAGGTCAGGTCAAGAGCGGCGGCCGCACAGGGCAGACAGTGGCCCGACTACGGCCGGCACACGGACAGTGGAGGTGACCGCGACAGAGCAGGTGCGTCTGCCTGTGTGTTCACAGGCCTTGGGCTGATTAATGAGACTGGGCGGGCGAGAGAGAGAGAGAGCGACATCAAGATGGCGGGGGAGGGGGGCTGCCGAGAGACAGATAAATGGAGACAAAAAAAAGAGAGAAAGGGAGGGCAGGCAAATGGGGGGGGGGGGGGGGGGGACGGGGGGTGATGGCTAAAGAATTGAGGAACCGAGGATCAGTGCGAGGAAGAAGAGCGGGGAGCCTGGCCAGAGAGCTGAGCACAGCACCATTAATAATGAATGAGCACTTGCCGTTACACCAGCTCCCTGTGGGGGCGCCAGCTTCTGTGGTCCAAGTTCACACTTCAGTGCTTCTGGATTTAACCCTTGATGATGGCACCAGAGAATGGGTACACTGCTGAGGGTCTCGTGGGGACAGCCGTCCAGCGTTATGGTGGCCTGTCTGTGTTCTGGTGGCCACTGCATGGAGCCGGACAGTACAACTCATGTCTTCTCCTGTGAGGTCCAATAAAAAAGTGACGCAGGGTGAAAGACGCTATATCACCTAAAATTGGCTTCTTCAAATGGCATGTACACTTTACAAATAGTGAGGGCATGAAGAAGCAGTTAGTGAATTTTAAGAACAATTGTGGAGAATATGGAGTCTCTCAGTGTGCTAGTGTACTGTAAAGCAACAAGCTGCGGTGCCCATGCTGGCCCACCAGAGTGCCACTGGCTTACTCTGGGGGTCTCGAGACGAGATGAAATTTGCACAAAGAGAACAGAGCTCCTACATAAACTTGACTTTGCTCCTGATGGGGATTTACAAGCTGGGGCCATCGCCGGTAAACTTTTTTTTTTGTTGTTGTCTTTTTTGTTGCCTTTTTCTTTTGAGGGTCGCCCGCTAAGTGGCCTAACACTCCTTGGTGTCTATTTGTACTCTGGGCCACTGCTCACAATGTTAAAGACCCTTAATGCTGCAATATATAGTCTGATGGATGGAGTCACGCTAAAGGGGCTGTATAAGAGGAAGAGGCAGTAGATAAATAGGAAATTCACTTAAAGGCACTATATAAGAGAGAGGCACAGAAAAATCGATGTCACTACATAACACAGAGTCTGATGGATGGATGGATGCTAAAGGTATTACATAGTAGACAGACTGATGTTAAAGGCGCTATATAACACAAGCTAGGAAATCATAAAAGAAATTATTCAAGACAGAACCCTGTGAGCAAAGACAAATGTGTTCATCTAAGATGAGAGCCTATCAGGTGACAATTAGGTCTGGGTTAGGAAAGACACTACATGATAGACATGAAAGGCACTATATAACTGATAGGTAGAAGTTGTGAAAGGCACTATATGATAGACAGATGTGAAAGGCACTATATAATAGATATGAAAGGCACTATATGATAGATAGATATGAAAGGCACTATATGATAGATAGAGTTAATGGCACTATATAATAGATAGATAGACAGATAGACAGACAGTAAAAACACCATATAACAAATATATCAATAGATAGATAGACGTGAAGGCACTATATAACTGATAGGTAATTATGAAAGGCACTATATAATAGATAGATAGATAGGTGTGAAAGGCACTATATGATAGACAGATGTGAAAGGCACTATATAATAGATAGATAGATAAAAGGTGTGAAAGGCACTATATGATAGACAGATGTGAAAGGCACTACATAATAGATAGATAGATAAAAGGTGTGAAAGGCACTATATGATAGACAGATGTGAAAGTCACTATATAATAGATAGATATGAAAGGCACTATATAATAGATAGATAAAAGGTGTGAAAAGCACTATATGATAGACAATTGTGAAAGGCACTATATAACTGAGATACTTATGAAAGGCACTATATGATAGACAGATGTGAAAGGCACTCTATAACTGACACTTATGAAAGGCACTATATAATAGATATGAAAGGCACTATATGATTGATAGATAGATAGATATGAAAGGCACTATATAATAGATAGATAGTAAAAACACCATATAACAAATATATCAATAGATAGATAGACGTGAAAGGCACTGTATGACAGATCGGTAGACAGACAGTAGTATTCTAGTGAAGCCATTCTCTATCTGTCTTTTCATTGCCATAGCCATTTATGGCCTATTGCAGGTCACGTGACACAGAGATCACATGATGAGGTCCGTCTTCACTCTCTAACTACTGTATATAAGAGGGTGATGTCCAGAAGTGTTCATCCAAGTATTTGGTCTCTTACTAAGTTAAGCACTGATTTGAGGGAAAAGTTGAGGTCACCTTAGTATCCTTAGATAAGAGACTCCCAGATAAGGTGCTGTGCCTGTCAAGATAGATATGAAAGGCACTATATGATGGATAGACAGAAAACAGAATGATAGGAAAGGCACTATATAATTGATCAATATGAAAGGTATTTTGTAACAGATAAAAACATTGAAAGTGTGGCCTTCAGAGAACTTCCCACCCACCAGACCCTGGACACAACTGTACGAGACACAAGTTCAAGTTCCAAAAAGACTTTTATTGAGCACCGTGCCCTTCTTCCAAAGACAAGTATTTTGAAAGGTGTTTGCAGCACACAAACTCCAGTGAAATAACAAACTTGTCCCTTTTTCATTGTTCCTTCTCCTTCTTTCCAGCTGGGTGGTCTCCTTCTCCACTCCCAGCTCGCCCAGTTGAGGAAGATCTGGGAGTTCTAATAGCAAGTGAGTGTTGTAGCCAAGAAGCACTTCTGGGTCAGACAGAATGTCCACATGATGGGTTAAGGGTTTCTTCCCACTTCACCCAAGGACCCCAATGTGTTACACCAGGGGGATGCTGCCACCTGGCATAGTCGGAGATGACGTGGCCCCAGATGGCAGTCTCCCACTGTCCTTCTGTCGTAATTTTGTCATGAAAAGCTCCCCAGTGACTGGATGAGTGTGCAGCTGTGATGGACTGCCTCTTGGGGAGGGCGGGGCCAAACACCTGAGTGACAGTGGGCTGGGTGGAGCTTAATGCCTGCGTGGCTGCAGGCGGTCCAATAGGAAGGCACAGCACATGAGGCTGCTTTGAGAAGAAGAGTAGAAAGTTTCAGAGGAAAAGTGTGCAGAGCAGCGGCACACAGCTGTTAGTCTTTGTCTTGGTCTCAGTGTGATGGTGGACAGCAGAAAGTGGCAGGAGTTTCTAATCCCATGATACCAACAAGGACATTTGAAGGTGAGTTCAAGTGTTTCATTGTTCACAGGTGCACGTAGCTATTGATCCAGTAGAATGGGTCACTTCAGCCACGGAGTGGTAGACCACCCTGACTCAAAGAGTAAGACCACGGAATGCCAAAGGAAATTAAAATGGTCTCTTCTCTATGGAGATGGTGGGGGATATATCTCTCATTATTGACATCAGAGTTCCAAACTGCCTCTGGAAGCAACATAAGCCCAAAAATTGTGTGTCAGGAGTTTCATGATGTTGGTTTCCATGGACAAGCAGCTGCACACAAGCGTCAGATCACAATGCACAATGCCAAGTGCAGGCTGGAGTGATGCCACCAATGGACTCTGGGGCAGTGCAGACGTGTTCTGTGGGTTGATGGATCATGCTTTACTATCTGGCAGTTTGATGTGATAGACCAGTCTGGCTTTGGCAGATGCCATCACAACGTTAGTGCCTGTGGTATAAAGTTTGGTGGAGGGCGGATAATGGAAGGGTTTGGACTCTGCCCCTTGGTTCCAGTGAAGGGTACTCTTGATGTTCCTTCAGACAAAGACAATTTGGACAATTGTGTGCTTCTAGTGTTGTGGCGACCTTTTGGGGAAGTCAGCATGACTGTGCCCCCTATGCACAAAGCCAGGTCCATCAACTCATGGAGTGGCCTGCACAGAGCCCTGACCGCCACCCTACTGATCACCTTGGGGACAAACTGGACAGCCAGGTCTTCCCAGCCAGCTTCAGTTATTGACCTCACCAATGCTCGTTTGGCTGAATGGGCACATGGGAACAGGATGATAGATAGATAAAACGCTATATAACAAGCATATCAAGATAGGTAGATGTGAAAGGCACTATATGATAGGCAGACATAAATAAATAGATGTGAAAGACACTATATAATAAGTAAATAGATGTAAAATGCACTATATGACAGGCATATATATATACATATATACTGTATATAATAGATGTGTAAGGCACTATATAATAGGTAAATAGATGTGAAAGGCACTATATGATAGGCAGACATAAATATATAGACGTGAAAGGCACTATACGATAGGTAAATAGATGTAAAAGTAAAATGCACTATATGACAGGCAGATATATATATAATAGATGTGAAAGGCACTATATAATAGGTAAATAGATGTGAAAGACACTATATGATAGGCAGATGTATATATATAGAGAGATGTGAAAGGCACTATACGACAGGCAGACATAGATATATAGACGTGAAAGGCACTATATGATAGGTAAATAGATGTAAAATGCACTATATGACAGGCAGATATATATAATAGATGTGAAAGACACTATATGATTGGCAGATGTATATATATATAGAGAGAGAGAGAGATGTGAAAGGCACTATATAATAGGTAAAAAGATGTGAAAGGCGCTATATGACAGATAGACAGTAGTATTCTAGTGAAGTCATTGCCACAGCCATGTACAGATGGTATGCCTATTGCAGGTCAACGAAAAACTCATACAGGGTGTGATGGTCAGATGTCCATAACCATTTGACCATATAGTGTACCAGACAAAGATCTTCAGTGTTCAGCCCACACTGCACCACCAACAGGACCTCCTGCTAACCATAAGGTATTCTGCAGAGCAGGTGAGACTCTGCAGCCCTAAGACACATCCTGTTCCCCGTTTTCTATTTGCCTGCCTCAAACTGTCACCTTATTTATTTTTCTGTGTACCGTGAGAAATGACTGCAGTTCACCGAACGGGACCCCCGGGCCATCAGCGCCGCATCTTATCAATTTGCTTCTTTTCCGCAGACGCAAGGCCTCTCCAGCTGTCTCTCACTTACGGAAAGGCTGGGCGCCTAAAACACATTGAGAGCACTCTGCCTGGCGGCATGAAGATGACCACGAGGAGATGAGCTGTCGACACCAGGGAAGGGAGCTGTGAAAATCGGAGAAAGCCTCCCTTCACACATTCGCGGCCCCCGCAAAGCTGATTTATCACCCCCGCTGGTGCTGTTCACGTCTCCCTTCTCAGCTTCTTCATGCCACTGGGGCTTGTGTGCAAACGAGGCAGCTGGAGAGGAAGAAAGTGACGAAACGCTAATACGATTGAGGATCTCGGTGGGATAAAGGTGTCGGCATCGAGGACTCCAGGAGACACCCTGTCAAATTTAAAGAGTGACTCGGCACGTGGGGAATTGGGGGGGGGGGGGGGGGGGGGCAGTAAGTGAGGAACGGCTAGTGACCAATGTTTTCAAAAGAACACTCAGCTTTTCTGTACATGCTGAATTGTCACTTTATTTAGGTCCACCTATCTGGTGGCACATTGCGCCTCCCTTTGGTCTTCAGAACAGAATGAATTTGTGGATTCTACAAGATGCCTGATGCGTTCTTCAGGAATATTCAGTCATGTTCTGCAAAATGCATGCCTGCACCGCTTTAGCATTACGTTCAGGAACCATGCAGGTCTGTTCAGCCATTAAAACTTGGTGTCACATTCCCATAACCATCGGGTGACAATTCTTGCTTTACGACTCGGTGCATTTTCATGCTGGGAGTGCCCATCAGAGTTTAGATAACCTGTAGTCGTGCAGGGGTAGATAGACTTGATCACTAACGATGTTCAGATACACCTTCCCGTTAAAACGTTCTTCAGGTGACCCTAACGGGTACCACGCCATCATACTGCCATCACTGGCCCAACAGGGTGGTTCCATGTACCAAATTCTGATCCTTCTACCAGCGAGATTGGGTTTATCTCACCAAGCAACATTTTCCTCACTGTCCAATGGTCCAGCTTTGAGGACCTCTAGAGATATGCTTCCTTACTTATCGCTAACATCGTCAGCCAACAAAAAATGGGGGATAATAATGATTGACAAGGAATTCCTCTTCTTCAACCACCAGACTCCACCCACCCACCCCCCCAAACCATCTCAGCTCCCTGAAGGCATTTTAATCCTACCACTTCAACTGGTATGTGGTCAGTGATGAGCCCACCTCTAAACCTCCAGTATGGGCAGTAAATAAATGGCGACCAAGTGAGCTACACAACACGAGGAAAGCTGAGTGACCGGACGGGATCAGGCCTGTGCTGACCACCTTTGTGGTGTCCTCTGTCCCCTGCTCAGTCTGTCACTAAGGTTTTCATAAAGTGGTACCACTCTGGAAAACATCCTGCATTGTAAGGTGGGCGCCTCTTCGGCTAATCACTACAGACCAGTGGTCCTTATATACATCATGATGAAGATCTTTAAGAGGCTGGTCCTGGACTATATGAGTCCTCTTGTGAAAGACCACTTGGAGCCACAGCAGACAAAGCCTGGAGTAGAAGATGCAATCATCAATCTGCTCAACAAGGTTGATGCTTTTTGATTTTGCCACTGCCTTCGGTACCATCCAGCCATCGCTATTAAGGGGTCATCTCAAAGACATGCACGTGGATGAGCCTGTGGTGTCCTGAAGAATGGACTATCTGTCGGGCATACCACCGTTTGTGAGAGTCAAGGACTGTGTGAGCAACACTGGAGCACCACAAGGAACAGGCCTGTCTGCTTTGCTCTTCACTCTGCACACCTCCGAAAACAAACACAACAGCAGGTCACATCACCGGCAGACATTCTCAGTTGATTCAGCAGTTAGGGGTTGTATGGATAAGGGAGATGAGATGGAGGAGAGGAGTCACGTGGAGAACTTTGTTTCTTGGTGCAGAAAGAATTGTCAGCAAATTCAAAGGAACGGGGCAGTCCTTGAGTCTCAAAGTGTGGTCTGCCCAACAGATAGTCCATCATCCAGGACACCACAGGCTGCTTAACAGGCATTGCTGGATGGTACTGAAGAGGCTGGAGAATTTAAAATATAGAATCTGCACAGGATATCGTGAAACACAAGAACATCTTCAAGCTTACACTTGTCCTAAAGCGAGTGTGTCAAAAAGTCATATTAACACTGGGCACGGGCGCCATTTTCACTACCGGATGTGCACTACAGATGTGTGGTACCACACGACATTACGCAACAGTCTGTTGACTTTGTGTATATTACCGAATAAAGGCTTTGAATTTTAGATGGTGACGTTTTGAACTGTGTGACGCTTTCATGACAATTAAATTAAATTAAAGCCGATGTCACTTCACGTGACTTCTACTCATAGGGAATGTCACCCTTACCGATTTCAGTTTCGGAGCTCCTCGCCAGACCACGTCAGTTTACACGACTGAAAACTGGCACGCGTGTCAAATATAATGACTACGTGACGACATTCCAGCACAGTCCTGCTCGCCCCTTTTTGTGAGCTGGTACGGCAGGTTCAACCACAATCTCAGCACTTTGTTGTGGTGTGTAAAACACAAGATGTCACAAAGACGATCTTCTGCTCACCTTGGTTCCTTATGGTTCGCTGCATTCAACACACTGGACTTCTCGATGAGCATTCATTGGTTGTTGGCTGTCTTGCACGCATCACCACCCCGATGACTAAAGACAAAATCAAACCCGGTTGATCTGGTCGGAGTGAGTCGCTGGGTGTGTGACATTAGACGACTGCCTTCGACTGGCTAAGGTTATGTAAATGGAGGCCATGACCGATAATCGCTGGAAAGAAGGAGTGAAGTCACGTGTCCGCAAAGCTTACAATCAAACTTATAGCCGTGTGTGTGGCTGCTCCACAAGGTGGGCAAAGGACCAAAACTTCATCTCAGGTCTTGTCATCTTATTGGGAGAATAAAGCAATCGGTGACTTCCGCATTGCCAGACCCTTGTTGAGTTATGGCCAAGTCAGTGTGTTGTCCATCAACCAAATCACCGGAATTACTTGAGCAGACAAATTCAGAAAATAAAAAAATAAACAAATAATGGAAGCCAAA
Organism: Erpetoichthys calabaricus; assembly: GCF_900747795.2. Lineage (NCBI taxonomy): Eukaryota > Metazoa > Chordata > Cladistia > Polypteriformes > Polypteridae > Erpetoichthys > Erpetoichthys calabaricus. The sequence goes on along the minus strand of NC_041396.2, from coordinate 14,401,680 downwards.
AAATGACGGAGGTTGTAAGTGGAAAATAGACCTTTATAACCGTTATGGACCACTTGCTCTACACTCATTGTGCTGGAGGTGGTTCTTATTGAATATGACAGTTAGGGGGTCTCCATGATTTAGTCATTCATTCATTTTTTAGCGGGTTGCATGGGAAACAACAGCGAGGCCCAAACGTCTTTTTCCCCAGCAACATTTGCATAGATGTTGATAGACCATCCCCCAGCAACTCCTGGGGCTTCATCGAGGTCTCCTGCCAGCTGGTTGTGCCCATAAAACCATCTCAACTGGCTCCTCTTGAAACGACGGGTCAGCGACTCAACTCTGAGCCTCTCACGGATGTCTACGCTCCTCACCTGATCTCTACAGAAGAGTCCATCCACCTTGTGGAGAAAGTTCATTATGGTCACTTGTACCTGTGGTCTCAGTCCTTTGGTCATTACTTCAAGGCTCATGAACATAGGCGAGGGGAAGGGATGAAGATCGACTGGTAAATCGAGAGTTTTGCCTACAGACTCAGCTCCTTCTTCACCACTACAGATTAGTAAAGCGACCGCACAACTGCACTGACCACCCTCATCCATCTGTCCATCTCTTCCACTTGTGCCCACGATCTCATTCTTTTGGTCATTACACAAAGCTCATGACTACAGGTGAGGGTAAGGACGTTGATCAACCGGTAAACTGAGAGCCTCACCTTCTGGCTCACCTTGTTCTTTGCCACTATGGATCGGTAAACTGATCACCCTGATCCATCTGTCCATTTTGGCCACTTGTACCCGCGATCTCATTCTTTTAGTCATTACCCAAAGCCCAAGACCATAGGTGAGGGTAGGGACAGTGATGAACTGGTACATCAAAATTAGTAAATTGACACACAACTGTGCTGGCCACCCCACTCAGTCTGTGCACCTCAGCCGCTTACGCCCACAATCTCATTCTTTTGGTAATTACCAAAGCTCATGACCATAGGTGAAGGTAGGGATGTAGACCGAGTGGTACATTGAGAGCTTTCCCTTCTGCCTCACCTCCTTCCTCGCCACTATGGATCGGTAAAGTGATTGCCCTGATCCGTCTTGTCCATTTTGGCCATTTGTACCTGCAATCTCATTCTTTTCGTCATTATCCAAAAGGTCATGACCATAGGTGAGGGTAGGAACGTTGATCAACTGGTATATTTAGAGTTTTCCCTTCTGCCTCACGTCCTTCTTCACCACTACAGATCAGTGAAGTGACAGCACAACTGCGCTGGCCACCCCACTTTGTCTGTCTGTCTCACCATCCATTTTCCCCGTCAGTCGTGAAAAAGACCCTGAGATACTTCAACTACTCCACCTGAGGCAGTAACTCGCCTCCCACTTGGTCCAACTTATGACTTAATTAGTGGTAATTAATTAATTTCACTTACATATCACACATTTCAAGCTACTCAAAGCACTTCACATAGACAGTAGGGAGCCACTTCACCCACCACCAATTTGCAGTATCCACCATTCTTGGACCAGTATGCTTGCCACAGATGGCCAATGAGAGAGAGAGATGGCCAATAAAGTACAAGGGATGATTAGAGGACCAGGATAACCCATGGTGGGCAGTTTAGCCAGGACATGAGGAAACACCCTACTCTTTTTCAAAAGATGTCCAGGGACCTCATATGAACACAGAGAGGTAGGACGTCAATTTTAAATCTCATCCGAAGGACAGCCACAATGTTTACAGCACTGGGATGAAGGCACAGACCACCGGGTTAGCATCCCTCCCAAATGGCAAAACACCTTGTCCGACAGCACATGCTTAGCTTCAGGTGGATTACCTGTCCTGAGGTGCAGGTGGTCTGATTTGTCTAGAATGGCAGCAGATGGGAGGAGAGCAAGATTGCGCGACAAGTTTATAGATTGCTCGTTAGAGGAGAACGTAAAACATCTCACAAAGGAGCGAGTCCATTCAGTTGAGGTCAACCTGATGTTATTTTAGAGGAATCAAGTGAAGAGCTTTGTTGGATGGCCTGTCAAGTGTCGATCTCATTGAGAGGTTTACTTACCTCGGCAGTGACATTCATGTTTCTGGTGACTCTTCCTATGAAGTCAGTATATGGATTGGGAGAGCATAGGGGGGTCATGAGGTCGCTGGAAAGGGGTGTGTGGCGCTCCCGATATCTCTACAAAAGGATGAAGGTCCTGGTGCTTCCTGTTTGCGAGACATGGATGCTATCCAGTGACCTGAGATGAAGACTGGACTCCTTCAGTACTGTGTCTCTTCAGAGAATCCTTGGGTACCACTGGTTTGACTTTTGTGTTGCTCACAGAGTCCCGGTTGAAGCACGTGGCCTGCATTGTCAGGGAGTGTCAGTTACGCCACTACAGCCATGTGGTGCGATTCCACGAGAGTGGAGGACCCAAGTGGCTGGACCAGGCCAATGGACGCCCACGTAACACCTGGCTGCGGAAGATAGAGGGTCACATCCTGAGGGTGGGACTGGACTGCATGTCTGCCTGGGGGGGTTGCTAATCAGGATCTCGTTTTGTTGTGTGGTGGGTGTGGCTACATGCTGTACCAGTGCATGCTCCCCAACCTGACCTAACCTCCTTCATATTGTTCTAATGTTCTAACAATTGAGCTTGTTTGGTAGGACGACCCTCTCGAATGAGAACGGGGCTCAAGATGCACTCCGGTCCATTTCCTTACACTCTGGGGGTTTTTCTAAACCACAGCATTTAGCAGCTGCCCTCGGGCTAATGGCGCACAAGCAGTTGGAGATCTCCCCGCAGAGCCGGCTGCCACTACTCATTTTCTGTAGCGTTTTCATGTCCTGATGTTCAAACATGGAGCCTCCTGCTCGAGAGCACTTTGATCTGCCTCAGTAAGTGAGATCTGCCTGAAATCAAGCCCTGGGGAGTGGAGCGGAGGAGGCATGCCCCCCCACCCCCCCCCCAAAACCACACTCTCTTTCTCTGCCTTGACTTCCAACTCAGTGGATTCTCATTCACAAATCACGGAAACGCCAGTGGTGCCGACGTGTCACAAACGGGGGGCTCGCTGGCTACAATGGTGAGTCAGTCTGTCCCAGGCTTACACAGTGCTTGGGTTCAGAAACCGATCTTTTGGCAACAGCGGACCCCAGTAATGCTACAAAGCATTAAACATGGAGGTGCCTGCTCTTCAATACGTGACGGAGTAGGCATTTGAAAGGCCCGCTGTAAGGCAGGGTGGGCTACCAGCAAATGTTTTGTTTTTTTGTGACTTACGGGAAATGAAGAGGGCGTCGACAGAGAGGATTTGCTTGAAACACCCAATCAGGCCAGTCGGGTTACTTTGGGGGGTGTGCCTTAGTAAGATTACATGGGTCAAATACAGAAAGTCTTCGGACCCCTTCACTTCTCCTACATTTTATGGAGTTGCAGCCTTCTCCTAAAATTGCATTTCAATTCGGTTCTTCCCTCATCCAACAACACTCAATGCCCCCCAAAATGCAGAAACGAAAACAGGACTTTAGAAACGTCTGCAGGATTTCTGAAGACAGAACCCTGAAATCTCCCACTGACACCAGCAGTCAGATCCCCCCGAAATCAGCCTCAGGCACATTCCATTCTGCTGATCATCACTGAGATGTTTAGAGTCCACTTGTGGAAAATTCACCTGACTGGACTTATTTGGAAAGGGAACACAGCTGTCCATAGGGGGTTCCACAGATGGATAAAAAGGGTCCAAGGGTTGTCACGCAGAGTGCAGAGACGGAATTCTGATGAGGCACAGATCTGGAGAAGGATATCAAGAAAATGTCTGCGGCATTGAAGGTTCTCAAGAGCTTGGTGGGCTTCATAATTTGATCTCCCATTGAAAGATGTATTCAGGTCCATTGCCATGACACTTAGAATTTAGCTGAAGAGCATCCAAGTCTATTGAGCACTGCAGAGATGTTTAGAGCCCCCCCCCCCGCGGTCAACTCAGCTATCTGGATTGATTAGAAAAGTGACACAGATGTCCACAGAAGGTCCCAGAGATGGACACAAAGGTCCAAGGGATGGCCTGCAGAGCTTAGAGGAGGGATTCAGATCTGGAGAAGGATATCAAGAAAATGTCTGCAGTATTGAAGGTTCCCAAGAGCACAGTGGACTGCATAATTCAATCTCCCATTGACAGATGCATTCAGATCTACATTGCTGTGACACTTGGAATTTAGCTCAGGTACATCAGAGTCTATTGAGCACTGCAGAGATGTTTAGAGCCCCAATATGGTCAGCTGATGAGGAAAGGCATCCGGCAGTCCATAGAAGGTCCCAGAGATGGAAAACACCAAGCCAGGAGAGGGGACTCAGATATGGAGAAGGATATCAAGAAAATGAATGCAGCATTGAAGATTCCCAAGAGCATGGTGGGCTTCATTATTTTGATCTCCCATTGAAAGATGTATTCAGGTCCATTGCCATGACACTTGGAATTTAGCTGAACAGCATCTGAGTCTATTGAGCACTGCAGAGATGTTTAAAGCCCCCCTGTGGTCAACTGATTAGGAAAGGCACCCAGCTATCCACAGATGGTCCCAGCGACGGAAAACACCAAGCCAGGAGGTTAAATGAATGTACTGAGGCACAGAGCTGAGGAAGACTACCAAGAAAATGTCTGCAGCACCGAAGGTTCCCAAGGGCATGGTGGGCTTCATAACTCAACCTCTTAATGACAGATGTATTCAGACCCTTTACTACGACACTTTTATCAATTTTATTGATCACCTTTGAGATGTTTCAACATTTCAATTGAAAGTCCACCTGTGGACAATTCCATTCATTTCCCATGACTAGGAAAGGCAGTTGTTCCCCTGTAGACCTGCATGCCTTTGAAATGTCATCAGGTGAAGCAGAACAAGTGTGACAAGAGATCAAGTGTTGCTGATTCTACAAAGATCTTCTAAAATGGCCTGCACACGTTTGTTGGGACCCCTAGAAAAGATCATCATAATTGGAATTTGAGGGATTTTTCACACTCGCTGTTCTCTTCAATTCGTATCACACACGTGTCTCCAGTCAGTCACTCAGCCGATTTAAATTGAGAAAAGTTGTCACTCTGCTATTCAGTGTCATCGTGTGTCCCACACTGAACGTGGACCAGAGAAAGCAAAGGAGAGAGTCGTGTGAGGAGATCAGAAAGAAAATGATAGACCAGCATGTGAAAGGTAAAGGCTAGAAGACCACCATCTCCAAGCAGCTTGATGTTCCTGTGCAAATATTATGAAGAAGTTGAAGGTCCATGGGACTGTCACCGACCTGCCTGGATGCAACCGCAAGAGGAAAGTCGACCTCAAAATGGGCAGAAGGAGAGTGAGAATGGCAGACAAAAAACCAAGGACAACATCCAAAGAGATACAAGCTGGACTCCAAGGTCGAGGTCCATCACCATCTGATCACACCGTCACCTTCTGAGTGACAGTGGGCTCATTGGAAGAAGCTCCTGGAGGACTCCACATAACAAAGCCAGACTGGAATTTGCTAAAGTGCATATTGACAAGCTACAATGCTTCTTCATGGAGGATGTCCTTTGGATAGATGAGACCAAACTGGAGCTTTCTGTCAAGTCACACCAGCTCTGCGTCCACACATAATAAAAATAAAGCTTTCAAAGAAAGGAACATCAGAGGAGAGTTATGTTGGGGGCTGCTTTGCAGCAGCACAGGGGTGCTTGTGCAGGGAACAATGACGTCTCAGAACCATCAAGACATTCTGGGGTGAAATGTCCTGCCCAGTGTCAGAAAGCTCAGTCTCAGTCACAGGTCACGGACCCTCCAACAAGATAAGGAGCGAAAACACACAGCGAAAAACCCCCCAAGAATGACTGAGAACAAAGCATTGGACAGTTCTAAAGTGGCCTTCTAGGAGCCCTGATCTGAGTCTCACTGAACATCTATGGAAAGACCTGAAACTTGCAATCTGGAGAAGACCTGACACAGCTGGAGCAGTTTGCTCAGGACGAGTGGGCCGCACGACCTGTGGACAGGTGCAGAAGTCTCATGGAGGGCTCCAGGATCCGCTTGATTGCACTGAAATATGAGGTTAAGGGTCCCATCGTTTTTTCCCACACCATTGTCATTTCTGTTATTATTTGAAATGTTCTGCTAGATCAAAACTCGAAAGCAAAGTTCGGTTTGTGTTAAATACGCGATAAACGATGATGGCTGCCAGTGACTTTGGTCAGTTTCAGGTTATTTCAGAGACATCTGTGGGGTCTTCGATTTTTCGTGGAGTGGGATGAACACATTTGTCCGAGTTTCAGGTCGAGACATTGTAGCAGTGGTACTATAAGTTAAAACTGCATCTCCCAGCAGTCCCTGCAGAGGCTCTGATTGGTCTTCTGCCTGGGGTGCCGGGGCTATTGGGGTCAAAGTGGCTCTTAAAAGGAGGGCAGGTGTCCAAAGAGATTGTAATCTGTGTTCCGTGTACCCGTCTGTCTGCCTTCTGTTGGTTAACCGTACTTAGTCGCTGTGTCCTGGATTGGTTCGTTGTTGGGGTCTGGATTGTCTTCTGTCTACCTGTGTGCTGAGGCCTGAAAGTGGATTCATGGCCTTGAACCATCCACCCATCTTCACCATTTTCAGGGACTACCGGCTGGACTGTCTTTTCATTCCCTTTCAACATACGGATCTCTGGACTTACTATCTTCATCATGTCATTACACCCGGTTCTGTTTTCCATGGACTTTGCTGTGGGGGGTTGTTTGTGTTTGTGTGTGTAATGTAATATCGCCGTAGGGGTACAGGGGTGGTATTGTGTTCATTTAATTTCATTATATTCTTTAATTGTTGTTTGATTCCAGTGTGCATTATCTTGTCTCTGTTTGTGTGTGTGCGGGTCGGGCCAAGGCTGGGAGCGTCCCTGGGATCTCCTCCATAAAAATAAATAAATCACCGTCTTCTTGACAGTGTGAATCTTTCTTAGTGATCTTTTGTCTCGTTGTCCCTATGACGTTATGGGCTGGTAACCCCAGTGACAAGTAAGCAAACGACTGAGACGGCGATGAAATGGTCAATAAAATAAAACTGCAAAGTTCGTTACACAAAGTCAACCAACATCGTAACTGAACTCCTTCAACTCCAAATCCCCTTATGAGAGTGCACAAGGGTCCAGCTGCAGACCTCCACTGGACAGCCAATTGGATGGCAGGTTTTTGTCACCTGACTTGAGTCAGATAACTCCTCCCCTCAACCCTCATCTTAACTGCAGTGTAAGCAGACGTTATCACCGACGTATAACATAAAGTGACAGCCTCCTCGATGGACTGGAGCTCTGGTGGTCCGCAGCCAGGGGTCTACTGCAAAATTCAGGTAGTAAGTGCATCAAACGGTATCAGGAGACAGAAAGCAGAATACAATCCCACCATGTAGGACTAACTGAAATATAAGCCCCCTAACACTGGAAATTCTTGAGGTGGGTTTTATCAAGACAGATGACTCGTGCTGCGATCGTCACTGCAGTTAGATCATCACTATGGCAACGTCATCAACGCCATGAGAGGTCATGTGATGAAATCCAAACACAATGAGAGTAGGAAAAAAAATTAAGAAAATAAACAGATTCCACTAACATCTATAAAGACGGCATGCTGGCCTCCCAGGACCCAAATGTGAGACCCCCGCGGTCAGAACATCAGCTTCTTCACTCTGTGTGACACTCAGGGGGCTGCAATGGGATTTGTACTTCCTCTAACCCAATCCCAGTCTCATGCCCACCCTGACGTGCCCACCTCCTCCTCACGTCTTGCTTTTTCTCTGCCCACTTGACTTGTCTTCCTTTGCCTTATGCTGTGCCCCACATTCCCCAAGTCTTGATCCCCCCCCCCCCCCACCCCCAGCATTGTGCTGAATTGCCATTTACGCCAGGCACCACCTCGAGCCTTTCCATTGTCACAAAGAGCAGCATGAACGGAGATGACAGACTAAAATGAATCTTTGTGTCACGGCTTTACACAGCTGCACGAGGCTCATTTCAGATTTGACTGCACAATAATTCAAATATCAGTGGGCTTACAACATTTCATTAAAGCAGTTAATGCACTAAAGCCGCTGGCACAACTGAGGGGGCCGCACGTGGGACAGCTCACCGACTTGACATTTGCCTTGAGTACCGACCGACAGGCACATTAGGGTGGCGGGAGGAGGGACCATTAAGGGAGAGAGTGAGAGGTGGGTGAAGCACTGAGGGATGTAAAGAAGCAGGTGGGCACCCTTATGGACAGCAAAAAAACAAAAAAGGCACCTTGAAGAGTGGGTGGCACGGGGGCACAGCAGTTAACGCTGATGCTCACTCTAAATCTCACGCTCACACTGCACTGCCAGTGCGGTTTATCTATTGTAACCCGTCCCACATGCTAGTGGGGGTTATATGAGAGTGGCACTCTGCCATGGACTGGTCCTCAATCCTGAGTTGACTCCTGCTTTGTGCTCAATGCTGTCGGAAAAGGCTTTGACCTGCTGTGACCCTGATACGTGAGAATGTTATCCATCCATCCGTCCATCTATCTATCTGTCCGTCCATCTTCTTTACCCACTTACCCAGGGCAGGATCTTGGGGAAGCTTCAGCCAATCCCAGCAATCATAGAGCAAAATGCAGTAACAACTCTCAGACAGGGTGCCAGTCCATCACAGGGCACACACACTTGACTGCACCCACCATATCTTTCTATTATAAAAGGAAATCCTGCGACGAGACATTCTCGGAGATAATTTCAAGTCCCGCGAGACAAGAGATTTTGAAAAGTCCTGCCCTCCTCTCAAACATTTACAACCGCGCACACGGTCCACTCGCCTCTCACTCATGTGTATTGTCAGACACAGTTAATGCGCTCTCAGCTGCTATAAATATGAAAAGTCCTCAGTTTCATCCTTTAAAGAAGCTTTTCCAGACAGCATTTTTAGATAATCTATTTGTTTCCTTCGATGTTGTCCATTTTTGGACAATAATTTTATACGTTCAAGATGACACGTCAACGACTGAGCGCATTGGAAAGAGGCATTGGAGAGAAAAGAATTCAAAAAAGAACAATAATAATCTAAGTGCAAATTCGGAAAATAAGGAAAATTATAATCAGCCCAGACCAAGTGGAACTGAAAACCTGGCAGGTCCAAGTGGGACGAAATAAAAGACAAAGAGTAGAAGACTAAGGAGAACGTCCTAAAGAGGTTCAAAAACGTTGGCGTGATTCACATGCAGAGCAGGTTAGAAATAATGGAAGTAGGAAAATTTGAAAGTCTCAAAAAAAATGATAGTAAAGATAGCATTCGCACAAACAAATGGAAATCATTACTCGGTGAAATAACGGAACAGCGAAAAGAGATTGAATATATTGTTCAGATTTAAACTTTTAAGTTGGAGACTTGTAGATCGTCTAATTCGTGTTGCCATCAGGGAAAAGTAGTGTTTCTTCCCATTGAAGACGCGTATCCGCGAGAAATAAAAGATTTGTTGTTTGGTGAAAGTGAAATCCACACACGTGAGCGGCAGAGACGCTAAGTGGCTGGCGCTCCCACGGTCCACTCACTTCTCATTCATGTGAATGCTATTGTCAGACACAGTTCCTGCGCTCTCAGCTCCAAGCGGGGTTGGAAATAAAAGGTAAAAAGTAGACGACTAAGGAGAACGTCCTAAAGAGGTTCAAAAATGTTTGTGTGATACACATGCAGAGCAGGTTACAGATAATGGAAGTAGGAAAATTCAAAAGTCTCAAAAAACTGATAGGAAAGATAACATTAGCGCAAACAAACAGAAATAACAGAACAGAGAAAAGAGATCAAATGTATGGACATAAGTGATATAACAGAAGTATGTAGATACTGTTTGGATTTAAACTTTAAGTCGGAGACGTGTAGATCATCTAATTCATGTTGCCATCAGGGAGAAGTAGAGTTTCTTCCCATTGAAGACGCGTATCCGCAAGAATTAAAAGATTTGTTGTTTGGTGAAAGTGAAATCCACACACATGTGAGGCAGAGACGTGAATGAGTCCACTCACTTCTCATTCGTGTGAATGCTATTGTCAGACACAGTTCCTGTGCTCTCAGCTCCAAACGGGGTTGGAAATAAAAGACAAAGAGTAGATAACTAAGTAGAACGTCCTAAAGAGGTTCAAAAACGTGGCGTGATACACATGCAAAGCAGGTTACAGACAATGGAATTACTAAAATTCGAAAGTCTCAAAAAACTGATAGTAAAGATCACATTCGCGCAAACAAATGGAAATCATTACTCGGTGAAATAACGGAACAGCGAAAAGACATCGAATACATTGTTCGGATTTAAACTTTAAGTTGGAGACTTGTAGATCGTCTAATTCGTGTTGCCATCAGGGAAAAGTAGTGTTTCTTCCCAATGAAGAGGCGTATGCACGAGAATTAAAAGATTTGTCATTTGGTGAAAGTGAAATCCACATACGTGAGACACAGAGACGCGAAGTGGCTGGCGCTCCCACTGTCCACTCACTTCTTATTTGTGTGAATGCTATTGTCAGACAGTTCCTGTGCTCTCAGCTCCAAGCGGGGTTGGAAATAAAAGACAAAGAGTAGAAGACTAAGGAGAACGTCCTAAAGAGGTTCAAAAACGTTGGCGTGATTCACATGCAGAGCAGGTTAGAGATAATGGAAGTAGGAAAATTCAAAAGTCTCAAAAAAACTGATAGGAAAGATCGCATTAGCGCAAACAAACAAATAACAGAACAGTGAAAAGAGATCGAATATATGGACATAAGTGATATAACAGAAGTATGTAGATACTGTTTGGATTTAAACTTTAAGTCGGAGACGTGTAGATCATCTAATTTGTGTTGCCATCAAGGAGAAGTAGAGTTTCTTCCCATTGAAGAGGCGTATCCACGAGAATTAAAATATTTGTCGTTTGGCGAAAGTGAAAGCCACCCACGTGAGAGACAGAGACGCAAAGTGGCTGGCGCTCCCACGGTCCACTCACTACTTATTCGTGTGAATGCTATTGTCAGATACAGTTCCTGCGCTCTCAGCAGGGTTGGAAACAAAAAACAAAGAATAGATGACTAAGGAGAACGTCCTGAAGAGGTTCCAAAACGTTTGCGTGATACAAATGCAGAGCAGGTTAGAGATAATGGAAGTAGGAAAATTCAAAAGTCTCAAAAAAACTGATAGGAAAGACTGCATTAGCGCAAACAAACGGAAATAACAGAACAGTGAAAAGAGATCAAATGTATGGACATAAGTGATATAACAGAAGTATGTAGATAGATAGATAGATAGATAGATAGATAGATAGATAGATAGATAGATAGATAGATAGATAGATAGATAGATAGATAGATAGATAGATAGATAGATAGATAGATAAAAGGCACTATATGATAGATAGATAGATAGATAGATAGATAGATAGATAGATAGATAGATAGATAGATAGATAGATAGATAGATAGATAGATAGATAGATAGATAGATAGATAGATAGATAGATATTGTTTGGATTTAAACTTTAAGTCTGAGACGTGTAGATCATCTAATTCGTGTTGCCATCAGGGAGAAGTAGAGTTTCTTCCCATTGAAGACGCGTATCCACGAGAATTAAAAGATTTATTGTTTGGTGAAAGTGAAATCCACACACGTGAGAGGCAGAGACGCGAATGAGTCCACTCACTTCTCATTCGTGTGAATGCTATTGTCAGACAGTTCCTGCGCTCTCAGCTCCAAGCGGGGTTGGAAATAAAAGACAAAGAGTAGATAACTACGGAGAACGTCCTAAAGAGGTTCCAGAACGTTGGCATGGTACACATGCAAAGCAGGTTAGAGATTATGAAAGTACTAAAATTCGAAAGTCTCAAAAAACTGATAGTAAAGATCGCAATAGCACAAACAAATGGAAATAACATAACAGTGAAAAGAGATCGAATATATGGACATCGGTGATATGACAGAAGTATATGGATATTGTAAGGCTTTAAACTTTAAGTCAGAGACTTGTAGATCATCTAATTTGTGTTGCCATCAGAGAGAAGTAGTGTTACCTCCCAATGAAGACGCGTATCCACGAGAATTAAAAGATTTGTTGTTGTGTGAAAGTGAAATCCAGTGAGAGAAAATTTCAAGTCCCGCAAGACAAGACTTTATGCAAAGAGCTTTGGAAAAGTCCCACTTACATCTAAAACATTAACAACCACACACACGGTTCAATCATTTCTCATTTGTGTGAATGCAATTGTCAGACACAGTTCGTGTAGAGAGAAAGAAATGATATTCACTCACGGGCAGTTATACGTTGTGTTGTCACAATGTAAGTCCAAACACGGAATCAAAACTCAATGTGATATTGACGAAAAGGTAAAAGCGAAAAGAGATCGAATATATGGACATCGGTGATATGACAGAAGTATGTAGATATTGTTTGCCGTTAAACTTTAAGTAGGAGACTTGTAGATCGTCTAATTCGTGTTGCCATCAGTGAAAAGTCGTGTTTCTATCCAATGAAGAGGCAAATCCGCGAGAATTAAAAGATTTGTTGTTTGGTGAAAGTGAAATCCACAAACACTGCCGGCAAAGTATCTGAGTCTACAATAATCTGTTCGCATCATTCAATGCTCAAAACGATTCAGGACCATACGCTATGAGAATCTGAGGTCCCAAAACAATTAAAGCTACGACAAGTTTAATTTCAAAGAAACCACAATTTGGTCAGGTTTATATTTATGATCACGGAGAAGCGATGCAACATAGAATCGAAAGAGTTAAACGATCGGACGTATTAGAAATTCTACATGGATACAAATCCATACATCCAAAAGTATCGCACTTTACACGAAATTGATCTGCAAAACACGGACAAAGAAGTTTTCTTGGAGTTTGGATTTGTTGTTTGGTGAAAGTGAAATCCACATATGTGAGGAGCAGAGATGTGAAGTGGCTGGCAGGCCGGGGGGGTTGGCAAGCAAAGCGAGATAATACTGAACAGCCTCAATACTCCCCCCCCTTACTTAAGACCTGATTCAACATGGCGGTGCCAGACAGGTTAGAGACTGTGCTCGCCAGCCACCTCTTACTGACTGTGAGCCTCCCACTGAGATCAGGGGGCCATGTAAGACAGAGGTGTAAACGGAAGCCCCCTTGTCCCGTTTGAGATGCCATGTGGTGCTGTTATGACATGGCTTAGTGTCCATTTGAAAAAGCATGGACTGCCCATAAGAGGGATGGTCAGTGGTGATGCCGAGGTAAGTCCATGTGAAAAAGTAAGTGCACTTTTCTTCACTTGGTCACTACGGGTTACTGAGTGTGGACTGATGGGCAAAAACAGCAAATTTCTCTCCTAACAGGCTACACCATTTGTTAAGCCTGCTTAATCCTGGGGGCAAGCAGTGGGCACAAGGCAGGAACAGTTGTAGGAGAGGGTGCTAGTCCGTCACACACACACACACACACATACACAGAGCATCACCAATGCACCTAACCTGCATGTCTTTGGACTGTTGGAGGAAAGCCAACCAGACATGGGGAGAACATGCAGACTCCACAGAAGGGAGGACTCGAGATGTGAGCCCTGGTCTCCTTACTTCAAGGCAGCAGTGCTTACCACTCTGCCACCCAATGGCTAATTTACTCATTTAGAAGTAAATTGTCAACACAATAAAGTGTGCAGACAGTGAAGGGGGGTCCCCAAACTTTCACCAGCTATTGTATCTCAGTGTGAATCCAACTCCATTGACTGGCATTTCGGCAGCTCGGTCAGATGGCACAATGCCAGCCTTGACTTTCCTTTTTTTAATATATTGAGGCCTGCACGAGATCTCAAGGTATTCTGAGACCACACAGGCCATGGGGACAGTATGGGACCCTTCTGCTTTGACGCCTTCCTGCCTCTTTCTTGTCATTTTGTGCCCTGGACTCGTCCACAAGCCGGAGTGGATCTCGACTCAGACGCGGCATGCGCCGCATTGGCCTTTAAGCTGGTGCCGAGGGAGATGCCTGCTTCCCGGCGTGCTAGCCTCTTTAATAAGCTGCCATCCTGCTGAGAAACAACGATCACAGTTCAAACATGATGGGGGGCTTGTTTAAAGTGAATGACGAAGAAACGGAATTGTTAAGGAGAGACGGTGGTGGCAGTGGTGGCAAAGGGGAAGATGAGCAAAGGGCTGGCTCACCGTGAGCAGCACAGCATAAAATATTTGTATCTGAGCTTTTCGCGCTTTGCCAAAATTTTCGTCATGGGTCAAGGCACAAGAACGTCAAGCACAGGGTTCACCTGATGTAACATGTGACCCCATGATGCAAACAGGAGAAACAAGAATACAATCTTCACCAGTGATTTGGAGATGTCCATTAGAATTCTTCTCATTTACTGTATGCCACCTACTCATGCCAGTTCTGGGCTGCCAGGTCTCAGCTACATTGGATATCAAGTAAGAAGAACCCCCCCAGAAGGAACGCCAGTCCATCAGTATGATATTCTGATGGACGCACCATCAAAGAGCAAACTAGGAGTTGCCAGTCAACCTAACCTGCATGTAGGAGGACAATGTACAGGCACATGAGAAGAACATGCAAACTCCACATCTGGGATCTGACTGGCAGGGCTCTGCAGCTATGAGATGACATGGCCAACCACCACTACCATCACAGTAGTGCAGTGTCCCCACCATATCTTCATGAAGATGGAGAAACTGTCCTCAGCTCAATGGGCAGTGCGGCCCCCTCTGGCGGCAAAGCAAAGGCATTGGACTGCAACTCCTCCCCCTGACTGACAGGAGCTAGTTGAGGCTCCGCCCCCACCACTCTGGGCTCCTTCTAGTGGGAGGGGCTGAGGCACCGCCCCCACACTTCTCTGCTCTTGACTCCTCCTATTTGTGGAGTCAGGTGTCAGACACAGTGGGAGGGGCTACAGAGTTAAGTGAGGGGGCTGGGCAGCGGCAGGTCACTCCAGCCTTCCTTGTGCACTCTGCCCTGCTGGAGGCCTCCTTTCTCACTCCTGCCGTGTCTTTGGATTATTTTATTCTTCTTCCTTATTATTTGCCTTTATCCTTGGCCACTTACAATGTTGGAAATCCAACTGGTTCCATGTCTTTTCTTTTGTTTTCCCAATCGGTGCACAGCCAGGTGAAGTGACTCTGCTCAGGGTCACACAGTGTAAGTAGCGGGATTTGAACCAACAGGTTTGAGGTCCATAACCTTCACCAATGGGCATTTCTGCTTCACATTTTGATACTTTGACTCGTTCCTGCTTTGCCAAACTGCTTTTGCTTGTTCTCAGGCTTGGTTTTGGTCCATTTGGTTTGGCGTTTGATCCTGTGTGAGCAGTTGATTTTTCTCTGTATTAACTCTGTTTACTTGTGTTTACTATGTTTTAATTAGTTTCATTTATTGTATTTTATTTTACTTATTTATTATTTTGTTTTTGTTTAAAATTTATTTTAGCCTATGTTCAGCACTTTGGTCAGCGGCTGTTGTATGTAAAGTGCTTTATAAATAAAGTTGACTTGACTTGACTTGACATGGACATGAATGAATAACTGCTTTAATAATTTGGTAGGGCCCATATCTCTCCTGGATGTGCACTTCAACCTGGGTCACTGCTGCAGGTTATGCTTTCACAGGGCACAGTGCCAGTCAGTGGTCCAGTAGCTCAGCACTGAGGAGTGGCATTGCCCTTCTGTCTGTCTATTTATCTATTATATAGTGCCTTTCACATCTCATTATCTACCTACCTGTCTACTACATAGTGATTTTAATATCTATTTTATATTGACTTTCATATCTACTTCTATTATAGAGATGTCTGATCTGCTACTTGAGATTTAACCACGCCTGGGGCCAGAAATAAAAGACAAAGAGTAGATGACAAAGGACAGCTGCTGTACAGGTTTTTAAACGTTCGAAGTGCTGTACGAGATGCAGATCACACGGCATGGCAGCAGCAGCAAGTCATCCAGCAGATGACCGAGCAAAGAGGAGGTAAAAAAAAAAAAACAATTTGCTTCCTAATGTATCACCGGTTAAGAGGGGGTCTCAAGGAGCGACTGCATCTCCTTGGGGTGCGTTCAGCCCCCCTCTTCACAACACGAGCGGCAGACTGGCTGCAACTGGGGGTTGTGCGCCAAAGGCGCCAGGGGTGCTTGCTCCCCTAGTATATATATATATATATATATATATATATCTGTGTGAAAGGTATTATATAGCATAGGTAGGTAAGGCACTATATAAAATAAATTACACATGTACAAAAGGCAGTTTATTTTATATATTAGGTATTATTTAACATACAAAGGTAAGGCACTATCTGTGTGAAAGGTATTTTATAGCATAGGTAGGTAAGGCACTATATAAAATAAATTACACATGTACAATACGCAGTTTATTTTATATATTAGGTATTATTTAACATACAAAGGTAAGGCACTATATAAAATACAAAAGCCAGAACTTAACAGGATAACAAGGAGAGACAGACAAATAGAAATATATAAAATAAACAGAAATGAAAGGCAATAGATAGATAGATAGATAGATAGATAGATAGATAGATAGATAGATAGATAGATAGATAGATAGATAGATAGATAGATACTTTATTAATCCCAAGGGGAAATTCACAAGTAGATTGTTAGGTAGATAGGGAGTACCAAAAAGATGAAAGGCACTATATGAAACAGATATCAGAGGTGTTATGGGACAGGCCTGAAAGGCAAATCAAATACAGAAGACCAGAAAGTCAGGAAAGAAAATGCATAGAAGAAAAAAACGATGGGAAAGACACTGTACAGATAAATAAGGCATTATATAATATACTGTATATAAAGTTATTTTTCTGTTATACCTGCATTGTTATCACTCTTTAATTTAATATTGTTTTTTGTATCAGTATGCTGCTGCTGGAGTATGGGAATTTCCCCTTGGGATTAATAAAGTATCTATCTATCTATCTATCTATCTATCTATCTATCTATCTATCTATCTATCTATCTATCTATCTATCTATCTATCTATCTATCTATCTATCTATCTATCTATCTATCATATAGTGCCTTTCCTATCTATCTATCTGTCATATAGTGCCTTTCACATTATCTATCTATCTATCTATCTGGGTTGGGGAGCATCCATCCTTGGTCAGTTCAGAGTGTGGATACTCCGTCGTTGCCCCTGGGTCATTGTGACTTGTGAATATTAACATGGGTAAGAGGGGTCCCCCCTTCGGAATCCTCAATGATTTCGTTCATCGACCTGAGTGGGGTGGGTCCCCCTCGGTCATTTTCATCTTCTGGACACTCCATCATTTAACGCAGCCAGAGGGGTGGGGGCTTCACTTGGTCAGCATACTTAATTGAATGGTTGGGGTGCAGATGCTCCGTCGTTTCATCGAGTTTGCCCCTCTGTTATTCTGACTTGCAGACACTCAATCTTACGTGTCATCAACTGGTGGTCCCCCCTTTGGTCATTTCAACTCACAATCATTTCTTTCATCAATTGGGGGGCGGGTGGGCTATCGACATGCGATGAACGATACAAAAAAAAAAAAAAGACTTTAAAATGAGGAGGCACTCGTTCATCACTGATGCTGGGATGCAGTGTGTGTGTGTGTGTCACACACTTAACATCTCCTGCGTTTCCCTCCCTCCCCCCCCCTCCAGTAGGCATCTCTATGAACAGGATAACAAACACCAATTAAAACTGGAAAAAGGAAATCAGAAATTTGTAACGCGTAGAAAGGCCCATATAGGGGGGCCCAGAAATGAAGAGCTTACGCCTAAATTTAATTTTCTGTGAAGGGTTCATAATCTGGTTCAGCAGATTAACATTTTTATACGATTTCCACACAGACCGCCGTAAAGGAAAATAAATAAATAAATAAATAAGACGAAGCCACAACAGAGCTTTTTCCGTTTTATGATTTGACCGGGGATTTTCTGCACAGAATAGAGAATGAGATTTGAGGAGAACATCAGGGGGAAAAAAAAAACAAGTTTCCAGAATGAAGTTACTTTCTAGTTTAAGTGCCAGCTATGGCCAAATGTTTGTAGACCCCTGATCATCACACAGGAATTGAACGTTAGTGGCCACACACACTTAAAACATACACAGAGTTTGACTTGGGGCAGAATACAGACGAGGACAAATCTGTGGGTCCCCATACAAGTCGTGGGAAAAAAAGTGCTGAAAAGTGACCGTCCCCTGCACGCCTTGGAGATGTCATCAAGTAAAGCAAAACAAGTGTGACACGAGCTCAAGTGTTGCCGATTCTACAAAGAGATTCTAGAAAAGACCCTCAAAGACTCGCTGCTCTCTTGACTTCGTATCACATGCGTCTGCAATCAGCCATTCAGGACAATTAAATAGAGACCAGTTGTCACTCGACAGTTTGGTGTCATCGTGTGTCCCACAATAAAGATGGATCACAGAAAGTAAAGGAGAGTGTTGTGTGAGGAGATCAGAAATAAAAATGATAGACAAGCATGTGTAAGGCCAAGGCTGGAAGACTACCATCTCCAAGCAGCTTGATGTTCCTGTGACTACAGTTGTAAATATTAGGAAGTTGAAGGTTTGTGGGACTGCAGCCATCCTATGCAAGAGGAAAATCAACCCCAAAATGGGCAGAAGGACAGTGAGAAAAGGTAGACAACAAGACTAGGAGAACTTCCAAAGAGATCCACACTGAACTTCAAGGTTGAGGTTCATCAGTGTCTCATCACACCATCCGTCACATTTTGAGTGACAGTGGGCTCAAGTGTCCCAGACTGAACGTGGACCAGAGAAAGCAAAGGAGAGAGTTGACTGAGGAGATCAGAAAGGAAATGATAGACAAGCATGTGGAAGGCCAAGGCTGGAAGACTACCATCTCCAAGCAACTTGATGTTCCCGTAACAACATTTGCAAATATTAAGAAGCTGAAGGTCCACGGGACTATACACAACCACCGCAAGAGGAAAATCGACCCCAGAATGGGCAGAGGAACAGTGAGAATGGCAGACAACAAGCCAAAGACAACTTCCAAAGAGATACGAGCTGAACTCCAAGGTCGAGGTCCGTCAGTGTCTGATCACACCATCCGTCACCTTCTGAGTGACAGTGGGCTCAATGGAAGAAGACCCCTGGAGGACTCCACAAAATGTCATCGACTACAGCAGAGCAAGTGTGACAAGAGATCAAGAGTTGCCGATTCTAGAAAGATTTTCTAAAATGGCCTGCACACATGTGGTTGGACCCCTAATTGCCTTCCATAGGTTTTTCAGACTCACTGTTTTCCTGAATTCGTATCACACACGCATCTCCAATTATTTATTTAGCCGATTTCACTGGTGAAAAGTCATCACTCGGCTGCTTGGTGTCATTGTGTGTCCCACACTGAACATGGAACAGAGGAAGCAAAGCAGACTGAGGAGATCAGAAAGAAAATGACAGACAAGCATGTTAAAGACAAAGGCTAGAAGACCACCATCTCCAAGCAGCTTGATGTTCCTATGACTACAGTTGCAAATATTAAGACGTTGAAGGTCTGTGGAACTACAGCCATCCTCTGCAAGAGGAAAATCAATCCCAGAATGGGCAGAAGGACAGTCAGAATGGCAGACAACAAGCCTAGGAGAACTTCCAAAGAGATCCAAGCTGAACTCCAAGGTTGAGGTTCATCAGTGTCTCATCACACCATCCGTCACCTTTTGAATGACAGTGGGCTCAAGTGTCCCATACTGAACGTGGACCAGAGAAAGCAAAAGAGAGAGTTGACGGAGGAGATCAGAAAAAAAAAAAAGATAGACAAGCATGTGGAAGGCATAGGCTAGAAGACCACCATCTCCAAGGAGCTTGAAGTTCCTGCAACAACAGTTGCAAATATTGTGAAGTCTATGGGACTGTAGCCAACCTCGCTGAACGCGGCCGAAAGGGGAAAATCGACCCAAGAATGGGCAGAAGGATAATTAGAATGACAAACAACAAGCCAAGGACAACTTCCACAGAGATCCAAGCTGAACTCCAAGGTTGAGGTCCATCAGTGTCTCATCACACCATCCGTCACCTTTTGAATGACAGTGGGCTCAATAGAAGAAGACCCCCGGAGGAATCCACAAGATGTCATCGAGTAAAGCAGAGCAAGTGTGACAAGAGATCAAGAGTTGCTGATTCTATAAAAGATCTTCTAAAATGGCCTGGACACATGTGTTGGCTCCCCTTAATTGCCTTCCAGGGATTTTTCAGACTCTTTATTTTCCTGAATTCGTATCACACACGTGTCTCCAATCACCCATTCAGTCCATTTAAATGGAGACACTCTGCTGTTTGGTGTCATCGTGTGTCCCACACTGAACATGGAGCAGAGAAAGCAAAGGAGAGAACTGTGTGAGGAAATCAGAAATGAAAATGATAGACAAGCATGTCAAAGGGAAAGGCTAGAAGACCACCGTATGTATGTATGTATGTATGTATGTATGTATGTATGTATGTATGTATGTATGTATCTATCTATCTCCAAACAGCTTGAGGTTCCTGTGACTACAGTTGCAAATATTAAGAAGTTGAGGTTCCTGTGACTACAGTTGCAAATATTAAGAAGTTGAAGGTCTGTGGGACTGCAGCCATCCTCTGCAAGAGGAAAATCAACCCCAGAATGGACAGAAGGACAGTGAGAATGGCAGACAAGAAGCCAAGGAGAACTTCCAAAGAGATAAAAACTGAACTCCGAAGTAGAGGTCCATCAGTGTCTCCTCACACCATCCGTCACCTTTTGAGTGACAGTGGGATCAATGGAAGAAGACCCTGGAGGACTCAGGACTGGAATCTACTAAAATGCATATTGACAGGCCATAATGTTTCTTCATGGAGAATGTCCTTAGGACAGATGAGACCAAACTGGAGCTTTCTGGAAAGTCACATCAGCTCTGTGTCCACGGACAATAAAAATGAAGCTACAAAGATAAGAACACCAGAGCTACTGTGACACACGGAGGATGCTCACTTATGTTTTGGTGGCTGCTTTATTATTGGCAGCCAGAGGGGTGGGAGGCCCCCATTTGGTCAGGATACTTAATCGAGTGGTTGGGGTGCAGATACTCCGTCATTGCCCCTTGGTCATTCTGACTCGTGAATATTCAATCCTTTCTTTCATTAACTTGGGTGAGAGGAGTCCTCCCATCGGAATCCTCAATGATTTCTTTCATCGACCAGAGTGGGGTGGATTCCCCTCGGCCATTTTCATCTTCTGGAAACTCCATCATTTCATGCAGCCCCCCCCACCCCGGTCAGGTTGCTCCATCGTTTCATCAAGTTTGCCCCTCTGTTATTCTGACTTGCAGATACTCGATCTTACGTGTCATAAACCGGTGGTCCCCCCTTTGGTCATATCAACTCACAATCATTTCTTTCATCAATTGGGGGGCAGGTGGGCTATCAACATGTGATGAACGATACAAAAATAAAAAAGACTTTGAAATGAGGAGCCACTCGTTCATCACTGCTACCAGGATGCAGTATGGGGGGCACACACTTGATATCTCCTGCGTCCCCCCCCCCCCCCACCACTCCAGTAGGCATCTCTATGAACAGGATGACAAACACCAATTAAAACTGGAAAAAGGAAATCAGAAATTTGTAACGCGTATAAAGGCCCATATAGGGGGGGCCCAGAAATGAAGAGCTTAAGCCTAAATGTAATTTTCTTTGAAGGGTTTGTAATCTGGTTCAGCAGATTAACATTTTTATACGATTTCCACACAGACCGCCGTAAAGGGAAATAAATAAATAAATAAGATGATGCCACAACATGTGGGGGCTGCTTTGCTACCTCTGGCATGGGGGGGGGGGGGGGGGGGCTTTGAGTCTGTGCAGTGAACAATGACATCTCAGAACCATCAAGACATTCTGGAGTGAAACGTCCTGCCCAGTGTCAGAAAGCTCAGCCTCATTCACAGGTCATGGACCCTCCGACGGGATAAGGAGCCAAAACGCACAACTGAAAAGCCCCCAAGAATGGTGAAGAACAAAACATTGGACAGTTCTGACGTGGCCATTCGAGGAGCCCTGATTTGAATCACGCCGTCTGGAGAAGACCCCCTTCAGACCTGACACCGTTGGAGCAGTTTGCTTAGGGCGAGTGGGCTGCACGACCTGTGGACTGAGAGCTCCAGGAATTGCTTGATTGCAGTGATGGCCACTAAAGGTTGTGCAACCAAATACGAGGTGAAGGGTCCCCATCATTTTTTTTCCCCATTCCACTGTCATTTGTTATTATTTGAAATACTCTTTCGAATGTAAACTTGAAAGCAAAGTTCGACACAAAATAAGCGATGATGGGTGCCAATGACTGAAAATCGTGGGGTCTCTTCTATTTCCATCAAGTCTGTCCACATCTGTGCTGTACTGGCAGTGACACAAATGTTGTGTTTTGTTTCAGCATCTTCAGGGTATTTTTAATTTTTTTTACTTATCTCTCTGGTCTACTGAAGAACAATTATAAACATTTCATCATTTTCAAAGGCTTTTATTGGCAAACACATCAAATTAATGTAAAGAGCTAATAATGACAGTGTTGGTCCTTCTTCTTCTTCATAACTTCTACAATTCCCTCTGGCAAGCTGGATCTCTGCTTCTGGGCCAAATCCTGACGGACGGTGGTCTATCTTTGCCTTTTTTGTGCTTGGAGTTGATCCCAATGTGTGGGCTTCTGCTTGTCCACCCACCCGCTCTTTGAGAATTCTCAATGGGATTAAGATCTGGCCACGGGTCCAGACTATCAATGTTCTGATCTCCGAGCCACTTCGTTATTTGCCTCGTGACGTGGTGGCTCCATCGTGGCGGAAATGACACAGATCATCATTGCCAAGTTGTGCCAGGATTGTTGGGAGGACGTTTTGATGTGTGGCGGACACCTGGAAGATGGAAGGACCGGGAAAGAGGCAATACCTCCCCCTTCCAAAACCGTAGGCATTAACATGGAGGTGCCCCCTTCTTTGTGGCTACAACATCCTCTACTTTTCTGTCCACGAGATTCTTGAGTGTGTGTGTGTGTGTGTGAGTTTGTGCCATTCAGGCAGTGTGGCACAGAGGTCTGACACTATGTGACCCCCCCACCTGTGCTCCAACTGTATCTCAAATGTTGTAAGTCGCTTTGGATAAAGGCGTCGGCCAAATAAATAAATGTAAATTCTGCATTGGCGAGGTCAGGTACTAATGTTAGACGAGAAGGCCTGCCCCATGTTTGGCATTCCAATTTATTGCAGCGGCGGTCCATACAGTTGAGCTCAGGGATCTGTGAGGGCCACTCAGGTTCCTTCATGTCTTTATGGACCTGGCATTGTGCACATGGTGGCACAGAAAAGGGTCTTCCCTAAGCTGTTGGTGCCACAAGGCTGACTAAAATATGTTTTCTTATGTTTTAGCATTCACAGTACCTTTCGCTGGGACCAAGGGGAAGAGCAAACCCGGCCATTGTCGTTCCTCCACCAGGTTCAGCTTCTGCCGCCTGCTCAGTTCCACCCCTGGACAACTTATTTATTTCTTGCCTATGCAAAAAAAAAACAATACACAGAAACAAGTGCCCAGCATCTCTTCAAGGCAGATGGTACTTATTTATAGAAAGGTGCTGTAGAATACAACCATCGAGTTATAAGACTTGGCAAGGGCCGAATGAGTGTCTGTTATGCACACAGAAGTAAGGGGGGGTGCACTAACTATTTCACAACTGTACACACGATGCACCTCTGGATTAAAGTGCCAACTCCAACAACATTAGAAATGTTCCTCCAGCTTCGCCAAACCTCACCTTGAAGTTCAGCGGTGCCAGGAAGTCTAAACCATTCCTGATTCGGCAGGGCTGTGGCATTACATATATAGTGCATCCAGAAAGTATTCACAGCGCATCACTAGTTCCACATTTTGTTATGTTACAGCCTTATTCCAAAATGGATTAAATTCTTTTCCCTTAGAATTCTACACACAACACCCCATAATGACAACATGAAAAAAGTTTACTTGAGATTTTTGCAAATTTATTAAAAATAAAAAAACTGAGAGATCTCATGTCCATAAGTATTCACAGCCTTTGCTCAATACTTTGTCGATGCACCTTTGGCAGCAATACACCCTCAAGTCTTTTTGAATATGATGCCACAAGCTTGGCACACCTATCCTTGGCCAGTTTCGCCCATTCCTCTTTGCAGCACCTCTCAAGCTCCATCAGGTTGGATGGGAAGCGTCGGTGCACAGCCATTTTAAGATCTCTCCAGAGATGTTCAATCAGATTCAAGTCTGGGCTCTGGCTGGGCCACTCAAGGACATTCACAGAGTTGTCCTGAAGCCACTCCTTTGATATCTTGGCTGTGTGCTTAGGGTCGTTGTCCTGCTGAAAGATGAACCATCGCCCCAGTCTGAGGTCAAGAGCGCTCTGGAGCAGGTTTTCATCCAGGATGTCTCTGTACATTGCTGCCATCATCTTTCCCTTTATCCTGACTGGTCTCCCCAGTCCCTGCCGCTGAAAAACATCCTCACAGCATGATGCTGCCACCACCATGCTTCACTGTAGGGATGGTATTGGCCTGGTGATGAGCGGTGCCTGGTTTCCTCCAAACGTGACGCCTGGCATTCACACCAAAGAGTTCAATCTTTGTCTCATCAGACCAGAGAATTTTCTTTGTCATGGTCTGAGAGTCCTTCAGGTGCCTTTTGACAAACTCCAGGCGGGCTGCCATGTGCCTTTTACTAAGGAGTGGCTTCCGTCTGGCCACTCTACCATACAGGCCTGATTGGTGGATCGCTGCAGAAATGGTTGTCCTTCTGGAAGGTTCTCCTCTCTCCACAGAAGATCTCTGGAGCTCTGACAGAGTGACCATCGGGTTCTTGGTCACCTCCCTGACTAAGGCCCTTCTCCCCCGATCGCTCAGTTTAGATGGCCGGCCAGCTCTAGGAAGAGTCCTGGTGGTTTTGAACTTCTTCCACTTACGGATGATGGAGGCCACTGTGCTCATTAGGACCTTCAAAGCAGCAGAAATTTTTCTGTAACCTTCCCCAGATTTGTGCCTTGAGACAATCCTGTCTCGGAGGTCTACAGACAATTCCTTGGACTTCATGCTTGGTTTGTGTTCTGACATGAACTGTCAACTGTGGGACCTTCTATAGACAGGTGTGTGCCTTTCCAAATCATGTCCAGTCAACTGAATTTACCACAGGTGGACTCCAGTGAAGCTGCAGAAACATCTCAAGGATGATCAGGGGAAACAGGAGGCACCTGAGCTCAATTGTGAGCTTCATGGCAAAGGCTGTGAATACTTATGGACATGGGATTTCTCAATGTTTTTATTTTTAATAAACTTGCAAAAATCTCAAGTAAACTTTTTTCACGTTGTCATTATGGGGTGTTGAATGTAGAATTCTGAGGAAAAAAATGAATTTAATCCATTTTGGAATAAGGCTGTAACATAACAAAATGTGGAAAAAGTGATGCGCTGTGAATACTTTCCAGATGCACTGTATTACCCTGTGAAGACCCTCCATGTGTTCTTGCTTTCCCGAGGAATGTTAATGGAATTATGACTTTTGAGAGAGAAAGAAAGAAAGAAAGAAAGAAAGAAAGAAAGAAAGAAAGAAAGAAAGAAAGAAAGAAAGAAAGAAAGAAAGAAAGAAAGAAAGAAAAACTGTCAAGCTCTTCATCTCAAAAGGCCGAGCACTTTCCCCACAGCAGGCGTTTAAAGACAGAAGCTTTCAGCGGCACTGCTTTTAATTACCAACACTGGCATATCACACACCTACCTGCTGCTCCAGCGGGTCCTGCTGTGTAAGCACCAGGCATGGCCAGCCTATTTATAGCAAAGAACAATGAGCACGAGATTGCATTTGGGGGGCTGGGGGGGTCTGCAACTGTTTAAAAGTCTTCCTTGCTCATCGCCGCAGCCCACCTAGTGCTTCCGGTAATGAGACACAGGCTTGACACAAATGCCCAAAATACAGATGGGACGTTATGTGGAATTAGTGAAATGCTGATGGTCTCTGAGGCTCCCCCCTGGTCCGGTGTCAATTGGGGCCTGATGGATTAGGCCGATACGCTTCTTGTTAAAGGATCCTTCAAGGTCAGTCTGCCAGAACTCCGGGACACTATAGCAAACAAAAAATAAAATACTTATGAAACATGAGGCAAAGAAACAAAACAGGAAACAAACTAAAATTAAAACAAAAAAAATGCAAAGAAACAGGTTAACAAAGAAAGAAAGAAAGATGGCAAAATAAAAGAATAACTTGGAAATGAAATCAACATCTGCAGAATGACCATGCAGTCACCTCTAAAGTGTGGTCAAACTGAGGTGACCCTGGTGGAGGTGTGCCATGCAGACAGTGCCAGTGCCAGTGCTGCTGTGAATACACCCAGACCCATGCAGTGATGCTCCCAAATGTGCCACACCCATCCCAAAAACACGTCACAAAGTGACAATCACAATGCGTCCTTTAATCCAAATGAGCACAACCAGCATTTCTGGCGCATTTGTCACAGGCAGGTCTGTCTGTCCGCATGAAGTAGCTGCCAGTTTCTTTGAAATCCGGTAGACTTATTCTTGAAGGAAATTTATTTGATGGACTAGCTGGGTTAGCTGTCAAAGATGGTTTGAAATCTAAGTAATCGATGTAGACCCCAGTGTTAACGTTTGCAGCGCACCATCTGTTGGAATGGTTTTTGTAATGCATGTAGTAATAAAATGCATTGCATTTGTCACTCCAACAGACGCCACATCCCACATACTTGTGGTAATAAAACGTATTATATTTGTCACTCCAACAAATGATGCATCACACACACTTGTAGTAATAAAATGTTTTGCATTTGTCACTCCAACAGATTACTCATGCCATACATTAGAAGTATTAATATACTTGGCATTTGTCACTCCAATTGAGGTGCGCATCACACACATATGTAGTAATAAAATGCATTGCATTTGTTACTCCAAAAGATGACGCATCACACACACTAGTAGTAATAAAATGTACTGCATTTGTCACTCCAACAGATGACGCGTCACACATGCTTGTAATAAAATGCTTTGCATTTGTCACTCCAACAGATGACGCATCCCACTTGCTTTTTGTAATAAAATGCTTTGCATTTCTCACTCGAACAGAGGACCCATCCCATACACTTGTAGTAATAAAATGCACTGCATCTGTCACTCCAATAGAGGACACATCCCACATGTTTGTAAAAATAAAATGCTTTGCATTTGTCACTCCAACAGATGATGCATCCCACACGCTTGCAGTAATAAAATGCACTGCATCTGTCACTCCAACAGAGGACACAACCCACATGTTTGTAAAAATAAAATGCTTTGCATTTGTCACTCCAACATATGACGCATCCCACACACTTGTAGTAATAAACTGTATTGCATTTGTCACTCACACAGATGGCGCATCCCACACGCTTGTAGTAATAAAATGCACTGCATCTGTCACTCCAACAGAGGACACATCCCACATGTTTGTAGTAATAAAATGCTTTGCATTTGTCACTCCAACAGATGACGCACCCCACACGCTTGCAGTAATAAAATGCACTGCATCTGTCAGTCCAACAGAGGACACAACCCACATGTTTGTAGTAATAAAATGCTTTGCATTTGTCACTCCAACAGATGACGCATTGTACACGCTTGCAGAAATAAAATGCACTGCATCTGTCACTCCAACAGAGGACACAACCCACATGTTTGTAAAAATAAAATGCTTTGCATTTGTCACTCCAGCATATGACGCATCCCACACACTTGTAGTAATAAAATGTATTGCATTTGTCACTCACACAGATGCCGCATCCCACACATTTATGGTAATAAAATTTACTGCATTTGTCACTCCAACAGATGACACATCGCACACATGTACCTTCATAAGTTTGCTTAAACTGTAAAGGTTCAGCTCATTCAGTCTCACCTCATAGCTTAGACTTTTCAATTCCAGAATGAGTTAATACTTAAGAATGCGACACAGACTGGTTTCACACCAGTAAGGGGGTGTACGACAAGCCTGCGTACTTCAACCTTAGCTGCTCAATCGTTATGCTGATTTGCAAGAAGAACAACTTGGTGTTAAAATTGGAGGAAAGTTTATAAACAACCTGAGTTATGTTGATGATACGACTTTATGGGACAAAAATGAGGGGGACGTAAAGCATTTTATAAAAAAAATAAATAAATCAAAGAACCAAGGAGACAAAGATCCTGGCTTCTGAAGATCCTTGATCGAAACGGAACTGAAGTTATTGACGGCGTTAACCTGCTTGGAGCAACCATCACTAATAAAGTGACAAGCCAAAAAGAAGCAAAAAAAAAAAACGGATAAAATGTGGATAATGTTTTTATGAAGAGAGATGTGTCCATCTACACACACAGCATACTTGACTTGTCCAAGCTATGGCATTTTCAGTTACCTCGCATGGATGTGACAGATGGACAATACTGAAAGAACACAGGAGGAGAGCTGAGGCTTCTGAACTCTGGCGCTGCTCAAGAGTGTCACCTGTCCCCTACACTCCATGTCTAATGGCAGCCTGCTTAGAGTCCCAAGAGCCAAGCCTAAAAGAAGTGGCAAGGTGGCCTTTTGCTGTCATGTGCCAAAAATCTGGAATACTTTACCAATGGAGGTAATCCAAACTAATACTGTGGAACATTAAAAAAAAAAAATCAGGAGTGCGCCCCCCTCGACTTTCTCATATACTGAGAGAGAGGAAAACGGCATCAGAACCACTTCTAGCTGTGCAGTATTTCTCAAATGTCATATCTCTTTGTTGATAAAATCAATACACAATCATTTATCTCTATTTATAATCAAACTTTATATTAAAAGGATATTTTCGCACTTAGGGAGGTCAAAAACGGTGGTGGAATTTTTCCATCATTACATATCCATTACCGAGATTACGTACAAAGTAAAAAGAGTTATATAGTCACCTAAAAACATTGAAAAAGTGTTAGTATCGTAGAATATTTGTTGCAATAAATTACTATATAATAAAATACAAAAAGATGCTGCAGATGTTCTATCAGACGGTTGTGGCGAGCGCCCTCTTCTACGCGGTGGTGTGCTGGGGAGGCAGCATAAAGAAGAAGGACGCCTCACGCCTGGACAAACTGGTGAGGAAGGCAGGCTCTATTGTAGGCACGGAGCTGGACAGTCTGACATCTGTGGCAGAGCGACGGGCGCTGAGCAGACTCCTGTCAATCATGGAGAATCCACTGAACAGGATCATCTCCAGACAGAGGAGCAGCTTCAGCGACAGACTGCTGTCACCATCCTGCTCCACTGACAAACTGAGGAGATCGTTCCTCCACCACACTATGCGACTCTTCAGTTCCACCGGGGGGGTAAACGTTAACATTATACAAAGTTATTGTTTGTTATACCTGCATTATTATCACTCTTTAATGTAATATTTTCTTTATCAGTATGCTGCTGCTGGAGTATGTGAATGTCCCCTTGGGATTAATAAAGTATCTATCTATCATATAGTGCCTTTTATCTATCTATCTATCTATCTATCTATCTATCTATCTATCTATCTATCTATCTATCTATCTATCTATCTATCATATAGTGCCTTTTATCTATCTATTGTGAATAGGGCGACCCGGACACAGGCAGGCAGACACATCTAAGTCCATCACCACACGTTTATTTACATACGCTACTATATACAGTCAATAAGTGCACCAATGCCAGTTCCCCACAGTCCCAACAGTCCAGGCTTCCTTCAGCCACCTCTTCTCTTCTCAGCACACTATTTACACTGGGCCTCTCTTTGCCCACCTCCTCACCCGACTCCAGCCTTGATTGTAGGGAGGCGGACCCTTTTATAGGCAGCCGAATGCCGACCATACCCAGCCACCTGTGACACTATCTATCTATCTATTATATAGTGCCTTTTATCTATCTATCTATTATATAGTGCCTTTCAATAATCTATCATATAGTGCCTTTTATCTATCTATTATATAGTGCCTTTCACATCTATCTATCTATCTATTATATAGTGCCTTTCAATTATCTATCTATCTATCTATCTATCTATCTATTATATAGTGCCTTTCAATTATCTATCTATCTATCTATCTATCTATCTATCTATCTATCTATCTATCTATCTATCTATCTATCTATCTATCTATCTATCTATCATATAGTGCCTTTTATCTATCTATCTATTATATAGTGCCTTTCATATCTATCTAGGCACTATATAATAGATAGATAGATAGATGTGAAAGGCACTATATATTATATAGTATCTTTCACATCTATCTATCTGTAAAACTGAATTTAGCTACATTAAATTATGAAAATGATGGTGTAAATAAAAAATAATCATAAAATTAAATGTATTACCAGGAACACGATGGGGACGTAGCAGCTTATTGTTCCCATTTACATGGCATGTTCAATGTTTACACATTACTGTTAAACTGATGATGCATAAATTAGAATAAAATTAATAATAGTTATTGAAAGAAGATGTGTTATATTGAATACAGTTTTTAATATCGTGTACACATTTATATTTCCATGAAACAAAAAATTCAGATGGCTGTTTAAATAAAATACTACTTCCGGTTAAGTAATTTTCCTCAAATTTCATATCTGTTTGGTTTTTATTATTATAAATATCTATACAAAATTTGAATCATCTATCTGTAATTATAACCATAGTCTTCAGTTAAAGTACTGTACCACTTCCGGTTGCATGATTTTTCTCAAATTTGACATCTACTTATTATTCGTCATTTCTAATATCCACACAAAATTTGAATCATATATCTTTATTTATAGCCACAGTTTACTTGAAAATTCGTGAAGGTATTCAGTTAAAGTACCACTTCCGGCTGCCGGAGTTGGCCCAAAATTTGATAGGATTTCTTATTTTTGATATAAAGTAGGTGTAAAAAATCTCACTGACCGAGGTCGCAGTGTTTCTCGAGTTATGCAGACAGACAGAATTTCTAAAATTATTGTATTTTCGGACTCAGCAAGGTGTAAAACGTCGAGATTCGTCAAAATCTCGAGGTCGAATTTTTGCACGATTCCTATACTTTCTATATACTATGTGTACAAGAAAGTAAAAAAAATCACACTTTTTAATTTTGCTTTTTCATAGCTTCAATTTAATTCCACCCCAGATATGCAGAGAACTACCATTCCCTTGTGTGAATCTGCACATGTGTTGGACTTTTCGATGAAACGGTCGAAGGTTCAAGACCAATGCAGACAAATTAATATTTTTAAAAAATCATTTTGATTAACTGATATTTGAAGTTTTGTCAAAGTACTTCAATATGACAGTTAAGCAGCATTATTCAGGTGGTTAGCATGTTGGATGTTCAATCAAATGGTTGAAGTTTCAAGACCAATGTACACACACTATTTTTTTTTTTTTTAATTTTACCAGTTTTTCATCGTTTATATTCAAATTCGGTGAAATGTTTTTTTCAGTGATGTGGTGATATTGACTCAGTGGATAAAGTGTTGGGCTTCTCTAAGAAAGATCGAAGGTTCGATTCTCCACTAGACAGATGCACATCTCCAGCACTTCACATGTGTGACGTCACACCTCGCTTAGGACTTTCTGAATTGAGAATGAATGTCGCGTGTCACCTTAACACCAATTCTACTCTGTCATTAATGTCATTTCAGTCACATCAACTGCCCACCCAAGTCAAGGTTTTTGTAACAAACTGTGTGCCATTACGTTGGCTAAAAAATATACCTCTCATTCATGTGAATGCTTTTGTCAGACACACTTCTTGTTCTCTCAGCTCTTATAAATTTTTACGTTTTCCTCACTTTAAGTTCCCAATTAAAGAAGACGTATTATGTCCAAATCTTATTGAAGAATTTCATCGCGAAGGGTTATCAATAGAAGAAATGAGTACACGAGCAATCCTAGCAGCAAGAAATGATAAAAGTCAAACGAATTAATGTGAAAATTGTCGATCAGTTACACGGCAAATTGGTTAAATGCATAACAATAGACTATGATGGAACAGTTGGTGGTGATTGTGCGGAAGATGAAAACATCAACTTACAATATCACGAAGAATATCTACAACCATTAAAACTGTGTGGTCTTCCACCTGCCGAATTACTGTAGAAAGAAGGATGTATCGTAATTCTATTGCGTAATTTATGTCTGAGTGATGGGCTATGCAATAGGACAAGATTAGTTGTATTCAAAATTGGTCGAACAATTCTAACATGTAAAATTTTAACAGGCGACAAGAACGGTAATGTAGTCCATCTTCAGGGGTTAACATTAGGCAACAAAGGAGATCTTTTAATGCCATTCGTATTAAAACGTTAACAGTTTCCCATCAGAATAGCTTTTGCAAAGACAATTAACAAATCATAGGGACAAACATTCGAAAAAGTTGGTTTATTTAATAGAGAGAAAGAAACGAAATTCAATCACTGGCAGTTATACGTTACGTTGATGAATATGTAACAATTCCCATGAAAATAAAGATCTGTTTAAATTGTATATCCGCTTCCCCATACGTGAGCGGCAGAACCACAAAGAGGCTAGCGAGTACTGCGGGACTGGGGGTTGGAGAGCGAAGGGAGCAGGGGGCAAAGCCCCCTAGTATATATAAAAAAAGATATTTAAGTGACACGATTTTATTCAAAAATACACTAAAAAGTCAAAAAAACTTAAGTTTTTCTTGTACTAGGATTTTGTTGGTCATTCGTGACTAAAAATAAGATTGTTGGGTACCCATAAAAGAATTAATTTAATTCAGTTAAAATGAAGTGTTATTAGCAGCCCATCACACCACAACACAACACAACACAGAAAATCACACTGACCATCAGAAGAGTTGCAGAAGACATGAAGAATGTCACTAGCCATGTTAAAGGAATGACATCTCTAAAGGAAAAAAGCATCTGCTCTGTCCATTTTCCTCTAGTTCCTCTGTGTTCTGAGACCAGTCCAATATGTGGACCCCTAAGTACTTGTAGGAGTGGACCACCTCTACATCCCCTCCCTGAATTGCGACCGGACACAGAGGCTCTTTGGTGCGGTGAAACTCAATAAGCAGTTGTTTGGTTTTACTGATGTCACACCGCTGACAATTCTGGCTCTGAGGCTAAGGATCTGCACTGGTAATCGGAAGGTTGCCAGTTCGAATCCCGTAAATGCCAAAAGGGACTCTGCTCTGTTGGGCCCTTGAGCAAGGCCTTTAACATGCAATTGCTGAGCGCTTTGAGTAGTGAGAAAAGCGCTATATAAATGCAAAGAATTATTAAAGTTCTCCCTCCAACTCCTGTCCTCTGTCTCATCCCCCCCCCCCCTTACCAAAAGACCCCCATAAGTGTAGAATATCTGAGAATTTTTGCAACTGATGGTGTCAAACATGGGAGGAAGTTTCTGCGAAAAAGAAAAGCCTGCACCCAAGAACGCTGCCAAAATTATAATTAAAATGAAGTAACCTCATTTGCATTTTCATTTTCACAGAGTACGTGCAAGAACGCTGCAGAAATTAAAATTTAAATGAAATAACACCATTTTGCCATTTCATTTTCAACCTGAACAGCAATGAAGCTGCCAAAATGATCAGTAAAACACATTTCCACTTTGCATTTTCATTTTCAAGTTCTCAACATTCAATTAGTGCTGGTCAATGGGCGGGGCTTTGTACATCGATTTCCCACAATTCTCTGTCCTTCGTAACTGTTGGGCTACTTTGATCGATAGAATACATGTCACTCCGACTGTGTTTAATTCATGTGATTTTGATGTTTTCACCCCTGTACTGCGAGCCGTTTCGCACAGTCGCACGGACTTCTCCAACTAGCATGGCAAAAAACAAACCGTCCCATAAGGATAGTGAGGCACTCAGAGCCGTGTAAAGAGCAGCCATTGCAGCGCTCGGCACCGACTCGACAATATAATAATACAAAAATACAAAGCATCCTGTTTCCACTTCAGTGTAAATACGTGTAAACTATGACGTAGTAAAGGCTAATTTCTGTCATGTTAAATACGAGGGACGTGCAAAAAGTTTCCGCACTTTTATGTTTTCGTTGGAAACGGTGAAGGTGGGAGGAGTAGTAATTGGGCGTGTCTGAGAGTGTCATGTGACTCATTCTGTCTGGCAAACCGGCTGCCCTTGCAATTTAGTCTAAGAGTTGTCACCCTATAGTGAAGATAATAATAATTCATTACATTTATATAGCGCTTTTCTCAGTACTCAAAGCACTATCCTGGCTGCACCAAAGAGGAATGGAGTTCTGTCCTACGTTTTTTGTGGGCAGAAGGTGTGCCAGGAGCACCATTTCATCTCGGCATGTGTGCTCAGCATGGGAATAAAGTTCTCTCTTGTAGAGTCGTCTATGAGTGAATTGAAATTTTCGAAAATGGCCGTACTAGTGTGACGGCTGCAGAGCGCTCTGGACATCCAGCTGCAGCCATGACCACGAGGAACGAAGAAAGAACCCTGGAACTGATTCGCGAAAACAGAAGAATATCAGATGAAGAGGCTGCAGGAGAGCTGAATGTGAGTGTTGGTACGACACTGGGAAAACTACAATGCAAAAGAAGGTGACTCTGCAGAAAAATGATGCAATTTATTTTTTAATATTCTTAATAGAGTTAAAAAAAAGTGTGGAAACTTTATTTGTAATTAAATAGCAAATTAATTACTTCAGAACTACAATTATGTGAGACAGTGTGGACGTGAAGATCAAAATCATGAGGATTTACTAACATTTACTAACACTAAGTCTGGCAATTTTTATAGTGCTAGCATTTTGAATGGTTGCTCATTGACTTTTACTGGCTACTATACAGTAAACATTTCGAGTATTAACAGTGCGCACAAATGTAACGCATGTTAGGAGAGCAACGTAATTTACAGAAAGTTTTCTTAACATGTGTTACACTTGTCAATGAGCAACCATTCACACATTTACACACATTCAAAATGCTAGCACTATAAAAATTGCCAGATTTAGTGTTAGTAAATGAAATCACCAAATGTTAGCTGCTTCACATTAAGTAACAACATTAACGTTCATAAAAGAACTGCCACATCAATGAAGCCAAGTTTGCAAAGCTTGTATTTTTACCTGAAAGATGCGACACATTTTTCTGCAGTTATGTCCTCGTCCCGGAGTGTCACTCTTTTACTGTTCCGAAAAACAACATAATGGTCCATCCTCTGCTGATGCCATGCAGTGTAACTCAAGGCCGTCAGTCGATGTGTTGTGAGGAGGAGGGCTGTTCGTACGTGTCGTCAAAAATCGCGCAGAAGAAGAAGTACCTCCGATTTCAGACAACGAAAATGTATCAATTTTGGTTTTTTTGAGCTATAACACATTCATTATTTGAATCGCAAATAAATCGAGAAAAGTTGTGTAATTTTAAGTTTATGACTGCTATTTGTTACCACAGAATTAAAAAAATACCTTATTTTCCCTCATTTTATTCTTTGATCAAAAATCAAAATCTGAACATTCCTTTCATTTTCGTTTTTTCATTTTTGCTTCTAAAATGAAATTTCAAATACCAAAAAGTACACGGACCGTTTTACTTTTCATTTTGGCAGCTTTATTGCTGTACAGACTGAAAATAAAATGGCAAATGGGGTTATTTAATTTTAATTTCTGCAGCATTTTTTAGGGTACATTTTGAAAATAAAAATGCAAATGGGGTTATTTTATTTTTAATTTTAATCTTTGCAGCATTCTTGCAGGTACATTTTGAAAATGAAATTGCAAAACAGAGACTGCATTTCATTTTAGAATTTTCATTTTCTTTTTTTGCAGAATCTAACTCCCCTAGTTATATTTGTAGTTTGAGGTGTGCGGAGTGAAGAGAGAAGCAGACAGGCCTGTTCCTCGTGGTGCTCCAGCGTTGCTCACACAGTCCTCAAGTCTCACAAACGGTGGTCTGCCTGACAGATATTCCTTGACCATTGGTTCATCCCCCTGCAGATCTCCAAGTTTACCATTTGAAAGGGATGTTGTTAAAAGATGTTCATACCTCCCACTGTGTATTCAAACCTCACATTTTTACTTGCTACATGTAATATTTTATATTTACTCAGACGGACGAAAAAAAGTGAAAGGGTACTCCACTAACACATGGCCTTACATTACAGTTTCACTGGTATTTCTAAATTCAGGTCTTCCTTAAGAAAATATTTCTTCTTTATCTTTCGGCTGCTCCTGTTAGGGGTCACCACAGTGGATCATCTTCTTCCATCTCTTTCTGTCCTCCTCATCTTGTTCTATTACACCCATCTCTTTCTGTCCTCTCTCACCACATCCATAAACCTTCTCTTAGGCCTTCCTCTTCTCCTCTTCCCTGGCAGCTCTATCCTTAGCACCCTTCTCCCAATATACCCCTCATCTCTCCTCTGCACATGTCCAAACCAACACAATCTCGCCTCTCTGACTTTGTCTCCCAACTTGAGCTGACCCTCTAATGTCCTCATTTCTAATCCTGTCCATCCTCATCACACCCAATACATATCTTAGCATCTTTAACTCTGCCACCTCCAGCTCTGTCTCCTGTGCCACCATCTCCAGCCCATATAACATAGCTGGTCTCACTGCCATCCTGTAGACCTTCCCTTTCACTCTTGCTGATACCCGTCTGTCACAAATCACTTCTGACACTCTTCTCCACCCACTTCACCCTGCCTGCACTCTCTTCTTCACTTCTCTTCCACACTCCCCATTACTCTGTACTGTCGATCCCAAGTATTTAAACTCATTCACCTTCGCCAACTCTACTCCCCTCATCCTCACCATTCCACTGACCTCCCTCTCATTCACACACATGTATTCTGTCTTGGTGGTCCTACTGACCTTCATTCCTTTCCTCTCTAGAGCAGATCTCTACCTCTCCAGGGTCTCCTCAACCTGCTCCTTACTCTCACTACAGATCACAATGTCATCAGCAAACATCACAGTCCATGGGGACTCCTGTCTAATCTCGTCTGTCCACCTGTCCATCACCATTGCAAATAAGAAAGGGCTCAGAGCCGATCCCTGATGTATTCTCCACCATTACGAAAATATTTAATAAACACAAATGTGACATCAGACACATCAATGAAGGAAATAAACAAAAAATGAACTTTCAAAGCCGATAAGCCAATGCATGTGAATATTACACCACAATCAGACATTTTCTAAGTTGTTCCTTTCTAGACGTGATGTGAGAAGCGCGAGACGTAGCCCTGGCCTCGTTCAAATTAAACACTGTGCGTAGAGTGAAGCTCCTACTGGCATGTCTGACCAACATGTGGTGAGTAAAGAGACCACACTTCCCATTTGAGAAATTTAACAAATGAGAATTTAACAGAGACATGCAACACACGCCTGATCTCCTTATTCAAGACTGGCCTACAAAATGGGTGAAAGTCTGCTGACTGAAAGGACCCCGCGCCGAATACTTGCACTCCATGCTGCTTGAAGGTCATTCCTAAACCAAGGAAAATCTAGGCCATGTCCCATTTATTTACTTTTTTGTTTTTTTAAAGTTTAATCCCTTGGTTGTTCTCCACATTAAAATCACGTGGGCTTTTAAGCAGAGACCATCACTCACAACTGGGGCACTGTGCACCACAGACTGTGGCTGATGGTGTTCTTGGCCTAATGTTTGCTTTAAGCCACTTTCCTCATTAAAATTTATTTTAATTCCTAGGCTTTTTTTGCACATGGGAAAGAAAAAAAATAAGTAAGCCACTCTTTGGAACCACAACTGAGGTACACCTGGACCATACAACATCCACAGCCTCATTTCTTTGTTTTGGAAATTCCAAGGCTGGCTTGTATGGTGGATCAATTTGGGTCCATACTAGACCAAAGCACACGTATAAAGTAGGACAAATGTTACAACAATGCTGGCTCCTATACCTTTGACCTGATGACGCCATGCACCACACCCTTCTGGTTGACCTTACCTCACAACAGCATTGCAACCGTCAACAAACAAGTCCTAAAATAACCCATTAAAGATGCAAGATGAAACCACAAAATAGTGTAAAAAATTTGCTAACATAAGTAAAAACATATTGAAATAATAAAACAAATGTGACAACTGATTCCTGAGTCTCAAAAATATTCAACAGCTACTACTGTATATAATGAGACAATCCATATTACTAACCGAAGGTTGTAAACCGGATGGGCGCAGGGCTCACCGGATGTACGGAAACCCCAAAGGTCCATGCTGTGACAACGCGCTTGCGAAAGGAGTCACGGCACACACCAACTGTGACAACGCGCTTGCGAAAGGAGTCACGGCTCAAACCAAAGGTCCATGCTGTGACAACGCGCTTGCAAAAGGAATCACGGCTCAAACCAACTGTGAAAACGCGCTTGCGAAAGGAGTCACGGCACACACCAACTGTGACAACGCGCTTGCGAAAGGAGTCACGGCTCAAACCAAAGGTCCATGCTGTGACAAAGCGCTTGCAAAAGGAGTCACGGCTCAAACCAACTGTGACAACGCGCTTGCGAAAGGAGTCACGGCTCAAACCAACTGTGACAACACGCTTGCGAAAGGAGTCACGGCTCAAACCAAAGGTTCATGCTGTGACAACGCGCTTGCAAAAGGAGTCACGGCTCAAACCAAAGGTCCATGCTGTGAGAACGCGCTTACAAAAGGAGTCACGGCTCAAACCAACTGTGACAACACGAGTGCGAAAGGAGTCACGGCTCAAACCAACTGTGACAACACGAGTGCGAAAGGAGTCACGGCTCAAACCAACTGTGACAACGCGTGCGCGAAAGGAGTCACGGCTCAAACCAACTGTGACAACGCGCGCACCTTCAACGCGCTTGTGAAAGGAGTCACGGCACACACCAACTGTGACAACGCGCTTGCGAAAGGAGTCATGGCTCAAACCAAAGGTCCATGCTGTGACAACGCGCTTACAAAAGGAGTCACGGCTCAAACCAACTGTGACAACACGCTTGCGAAAGGAGTCACGGCTCAAACCAACTGTGACAACACGAGTGCGAAAGGAGTCACGGCTCAAACCAACTGTGACAACACGAGTGCGAAAGGAGTCACGGCTCAAACCAACTGTGACAACACGAGTGCGAAAGGAGTCACGGCTCAAACCAAAGGTCCATGCTGTGACAACGCGCTTGCAAAAGGAGTCACGGCTCAAACCAACTGTAACAACACGCTTGCGAAAGGAGTCACGGCTCAAACCAACTGTGACAACACGAGTGCGAAAGGAGTCACGGCTCAAACCAACTGTGACAACACGAGTGCGAAAGGAGTCACGGCTCAAACCAACTGTGACAACACGAGTGCGAAAGGAGTCACGGCTCAAACCAACTGTGACAACGCGTGCGCGAAAGGAGTCACGGCTCAAACCAACTGTGACAACGCGCGCACCTTCAACGCGCTTGCGAAAGGAGTCATGGCACACACCAACTGTGACAACGCGCTTGCGAAAGGAGTCATGGCTCAAACCAAAGGTCCATGCTGTGACAACGCGCTTACAAAAGGAGTCACGGCTCAAACCAACTGTGACAACACGCTTGCGAAAGGAGTCACGGCTCAAACCAACTGTGACAACACGAGTGCGAAAGGAGTCACGGCTCAAACCAACTGTGACAACACGAGTGCGAAAGGAGTCACGGCTCAAACCAACTGTGACAACACGAGTGCGAAAGGAGTCAAGGCTCAAACCAAAGGTCCATGCTGTGACAACGCGCTTGCAAAAGGAGTCACGGCTCAAACCAAAGGTCCATGCTGTGAGAACGCGCTTACAAAAGGAGTCACGGCTCAAACCAACTGTGACAACACGAGTGCGAAAGGAGTCACGGCTCAAACCAACTGTGACAACACGAGTGCGAAAGGAGTCACGGCTCAAACCAACTGTGACAACACGAGTGCGAAAGGAGTCACGGCTCAAACCAACTGTGACAACGTGCGCGCGAAAGGAGTCACGGCTCAAACCAAAGGTCCATGCTGTGACAACGCGCTTGCAAAAGGAGTCACGGCTCAAATCAACTGTGACAACGCACGTGCGAAAGGAGTCACGGTTCAAACCAACTGTGACAACGCGCTTGCGAAAGGAGTCGCAGCTCAAACCAAAGAAAATACAGAAACGAGACTACGACCTGTGAACTACACCTGAGGTAAGGCGTGCACGCCAGGTTGTATGGCCGCCCGGACGCGACTGCCCACACCACCGCATATACCCTCCATGATATGTCTTCACGCAGCGGCTTCCCACCGAGGTGCATATTACGTGGTGGCGCTCGCCCCACAGTCAGACGTGGTGGCTTCCCAGAGTCAGTAGGTGGCCCCCAAACAACACAACCTGTTCAAGCGGTCGGTGTCAGCGAAGGCAACAGACTCACGTCTCCACAAAACGAAACCGCTTTAGTGCAGATATGCCTATTGGATTAAATGACATTTCCCCAGACGCACCCGCCCTCCATGATATGTCATCCATCCACATATCGGACGGAACAGAAACTGATTGCCATTCTAGGATTTCCGATTCGCTAGAGAATCGCGGGCTTACTTGTACTATCTCTGTGTGTGTGTCTGTCAGTGTCTGGTCCCTCTGACCAATCTGATTGGCCAGTTTGGTTTTGGACTAACATGACAGTTTAGCTTTGGACAAGAGAGGTTGATACTCATAACAAGAAATAAAGATGTAGGGCCACGTTGAGAGTTGTCTTCAAAAATGGGAAGTATTCTCAATAACATGAATGATGATCTCACAGTTGGTAATGGGGAACTGTATACCATCGGTGGTAGTTAAAAAACGGATGCGAGGTGAGCAAGGTGCCTCAAAATGGTAAGTGTCTAAGAAACTGGTTTTTACAAGAACATGCTAGAGAGTGTTGGGCAAGGTTGTGGGGTCCAGCGGCTGTGGGGCATCTGTTGGTAAAGAGAGATTCACCGATCTTGAGTTTGTTGATGAGGTTGTGATCTTCAATGGAGGCTCTGATCGGGGCTCTCGAGTGACTGAGTGAGGAGTCTGAGTGTCTGGGCTTGCGAGTGTCCTGATAAGTCTCTGGTGACTCTCCCTATGAAGTCAGTAGGCGGATTGGGAGAGCGTGGGGGGGTCATGAGGTCACCGGAAAGGGGTGTGTGCCGCTCCCGATATCTGCAAAAGGACGAAGGTTCAAGTCTTTAGAGTCCTGGGGCATCCTGTTTGTGAGACACGGACGCTATCCAGTGACCTGAGAAGAAGACTGGACTCCTTCAGTGTCTGTTTGGAGAATCTGTGGGTACCGTGGGTCTAACTTTGTGTTGTGCAAAATGAGTCCCAAATGAGGCACATGATCTGCATTATGAGGGAGCGTCAATTACGGCACTATGGCCATGTGGTGCGAATCCCAGAGAGCGATCAGGCTCACATTGTTGAGGACCCGAGTGGCTGGACCAGGCCAAGGAGACGTCCACGTGAAACACCTGGCTGCGACAGAGTGAGGGTCATTTCTGGAGGGTGGGACTGGACCGTGTGTCTGCCTGGGGGGGGTTTGCCAACCAGGAGCCTAAGCTGTTTTGTCATGTGGTGAGTGTGCCAACGTGCTGTACCAGCGCATGCTCCCCAACCTGACCTAGTTTTGACAATTTCTTAAACGTAATTACCCTATTGTTTATGCATGGCCCTTGGCTATATATACAGTATGTACAAATCGTCTTTACTCAGTCGGCCATAATCGACTAAACTGTGGAGTGGTCTGCCTGCTACTATAAGAGATAACTCTTCGTTCTCAGCATTCAAATCCCAGCTGAAAACTCACTACTTCAGTTTAGCACACCCTGACTAGAGCTGCTGATTAACTGTACAGACTGCATCTCTGTTGTCAGTCATTAGCACTAAAACATTAGTAATATGACTGTTACAATTTGTTACTAACCCTCAACTGTTCCGTTTCTCTTCTTGGTACTCAAATGTGGCACTTGGTGCCACTGCCCACCTGCCAAGTTGCTCTGCCTGACGGAGGATCGCAGGAATCGTTGGGTAGAGGGGTTCTTTCATCGGATTGGCTGGCCCAGCGCTGACTCATCTGTGGAATGGCCAATGGGGGGAGGCATATTGATGGCCAAGGTCTCCAGGACACTAAGCAAATCCAAATCGAATTATGTGATATTATCTACTGTTGTATTCTGCTCGGTACTTGTAATATTTCTATTGTACTATTATATTTTATTGAGGATTACTTGTGTTCTGTTCTGTGTATTTTATTTTATTGTATTGACCCCCTTTTTTTGTGACACCTACTGCACGCCCAACCTACCTGGAAACGGGTCTCTCTTTGAACTGCCTTTTCCAAGGTTTCTTCCATTGTTTTCCCTACAAGGATTTTATTTTTGGGGAGTTTTTCCTTGTCTTCTTAGAGAGTCAAGGCTGGGGGGCTGTCAAGAGGCAAGGCCTTAGACGCGTGCACATTCCACCTCCCAAGGCACTGCAATAATTTAAACAGTCAGCTTCACCACTGAAATGTGCCGTTGCGTTTTCCAGGGCTCCAGTTGTAGACGTAATGAAACAATTGAGTGATGCTTGTAATTTTAAGGTGCTTTGGATGAACGTGCCATGCCAATATATGTACAAATCACCTCAACCTGATTGGCCGTAAATTGGCACGTGACCTGGGTTAATGTCGCACGCACTTAGGTTTTATAGACTGTATGCAGAATGTATGCGTTGTTCATTAACAATTCCGCCAGCCATAGAAGCTGGCCTGCCTACTGCTCTTCATTGACAACCTCCGGGTGCAGAATATGAACCCCGGACTCCACATTAGTGAAGCAGCAGCAGCAGCAGCAGCAGCAGCAGCACCAAGCCATCCAAACTAGGAAGTGTTAGCCCAAATCGCACACACAGGCGGCCATGTCTTACACATACACAAATCCTGTCAAGTTTTTCATGCTGCCAGCTGCAGAAAACTGAGTGCAGTCATTCAAGTCTGGGTGCTTCACCACTACGAGGCTCCATTTAATTAGCTGCTGCAATCCACAAGGCTGAAAAACAGGTTTCAGAAAGATTAGAGCAATTTATCACCTCTAAGATATTGATCCATGTTAAATACAATTGCACGAGCGTAAAATATGAAATCTGCTTCAGTCAATATGAGCTGGGCCATAAATTGAATTTTAAAGGGACCACAAAAGAGGTTAAGTCTCAGTGTTACAAACATGCCAACACATTCCCAAAGAATGAATGTGATATGCCATAAGTGAATGTATTAGAAAACAATCAAAGGCATCTACTGCAGCAGACAGGCCTGGGAGAAGCAAAGCTCAAATCCCGACTTCACTCCTGGTGTCACCGTCAAAAGAACATGAGGACAATCTGGACGAGAAGAGGCCATTCAGGCCAACAAAGCTCACCAGTCCTATAACATCAAATCGAGTTCTGAGGGTCCCTAAAGTCCTACTGTCCACCACACTAGTTGGTCGCTTATTCCATGAGTCTGTGGTTCTCTGTGTGAATAAAAACTTCATATTGTCTTTGTGAAATTTCCCCTGCCACAAATCTGCCCAAGTCTGTCTGCTGTCCAAGTCACTCTGTGATGATTCAACTGATTCAAGACTAAACAAGGTTTCCAACTGTGTCCCTGATGAACTCATTTTAAAGTCACCATCTCGAGCCACTGGACTAATTCCTTTCATCATTTTAAACACTTCACTCAGGTCTCCTCTTAATCTTCTTTTGCTTAAACTGTAAAGGCTCAGCTCTTTTCATCTTTCCTCATAACTCATCCCCTGTAGCCCACTAATCAGCCTCGTCGCTCTTCTCTGGATCTTTTCTTGTGCTGTTATGTCCTTTTTGTACCCTGGAGACCAAAACTGCACCCAAGACTCCAGATAAGGCCTCACTAGTGTGTTATAAATTTTGAGCAGAACCTCCTGTGACTTGTACTGCACACATCAAGGCGCTATATAACCTGACATTCTGCTAGCCTTCTTGATGGCTTCTGTCTGGCAGTTGATGGTGTCGAGTCCACTGTAACTTCTATTTATTTCTCATAAGGTGTATCTTTGATTTTCAGACCGCCCATTGTGTATTCAAACCTCACATTATTTACTTCCTATTTGTAATTCTTTCCATTTACTGACATTAAATTTCATCTGCCACAAATCTGCACGAGCCTGTCTGCTGTCCAAGTCCCTCTGTGATCATTCAACAGATCTGAGATTATCTGACAATCCACTGATCTTCTAATCCCCTGTAGTCCTCTAAGCAGCCTGGTTGCTCTTCTCTGGACCTTTTCTTGTGCTGTTATGTCCTTTTTGTAGGCTGGAGACCAAAACGGCACCCAGTACTCCAGATGAGGCCTCACCAGTGTGTTATAAAGACTGAGCAGAACCTCCTGTGAGTTGTTCTCCACACGTCAAGGCGCTATATGACCTGACATTCTGTTGGCCTTCTGAATACTGTCTGGCAGTCGATCATGTCAAGTCCACTACAACTCCTAAATCCTAATGAGGCGTACTTTCGATTTCAGACCTCCCATTATGTATTCAAACCTTAAATTTTTACATCTTACATGTAATCCTTTACATTTACTTACATTAAATTTAATTTGCCACAATCTGTCCGATATTATATATATGTCTTTTCTGTACCCTGGAGACCAAAACTGCACCCAGTACTCCAGATGAGGCCTC
This sequence comes from Erpetoichthys calabaricus, assembly GCF_900747795.2. Classification (NCBI taxonomy): domain Eukaryota; kingdom Metazoa; phylum Chordata; class Cladistia; order Polypteriformes; family Polypteridae; genus Erpetoichthys; species Erpetoichthys calabaricus. Next base: position 14,357,073 of record NC_041396.2, on the reverse strand, counting down.
ACCAGTGTGTTATAAAGACTGAGCAGAACCTCCTGTGACTTGTACTCCACACATCAAGGCACTATATAACCTGACATTCTATTAGCCTTCTTAATGGCCTCTGAATGATGTCTGGCAGTTGATAGTGTCAAACCCATTACGACTCTTTAATCCACTCCTCGGGTAGAACATGCAAATCCCACACAGGGAGGTCCTGGGACACAAATCTTGGTCTTCCTACTGCAAGGCTATCACTGTGCCACCATGCCATGCTGTATCATGCAATTACACATTAATGCAATGTTATAAATCAAAAGGGAGGAGGAGGAGAGGACCGAGGGGTACAAATCTCTTCTGGACCACAAAGCATAGAGACGATGTCCTCAGAAAAACAAAAATTCAAAACATGATGACGATTTGTCTTGGATGAATGAAGGCATCAGAATTAAGTACCAAGTTTCATCACCTGCCAGGCCAGGCGTCTAATTATAAAACAGGTTGGAATGAAAACCTGCAGCCACCGCGGACCACCAGGACCAGAGTTGAGTACCCCTATGATTGGGGCATAAGGGGTTAATCTCAGTGTGGAGCGGTGGAGTCCCAGAGCCCTGCAAAGGTCTTTGTGACACTTTTTCCTGACTCCAGATGAGGCCTCACCAGTGTGTTCTAAACCTTGAGCAGAACCTCCTGGGTCTTGTACTCCACATGTCATGGTGCTATATAACCTGACATTCTGTTTGACTTCTTAATGGCTTCTGTCAGGAATTTGATTGCATAGAGTCCACTATGACTCTTAAATCCTTTGATCTTTCCTCATAACTCATCCCCTGTAGTCCTGAATCAACCTAGTCGCTCTTCTCTGGACCTTCTCTAGTGCTGCTATGTCCTTTTTGTACCCTGGAGACCAAAACTGCACCCAGTACTCCAGATGAGGCCTCACCAGTGTGTTATAAAGACTGAGCGGAACCTCCTGTGACTTGTACTCCACACATCAAGGTGCTATATAACCTGACATGCTGTTAGCCTTCTTAATGGCTTCTGAACACTGTCGGGAAGTTGATTGTGACGAGTCCACTACAACTCCTAAGTCCTTCTTGATTAACTCATTTTAAAGTCAGAGACTTGATCCACTGCACTAATTCCCTTCATAATTTTGCACACTTCACTCAGGTCACCTCTTAATCTTCTTTTGCTTAAACTGTAAAGGCTCAGCTCTTTTAATCTTTCCTCATAACTCATCCCCTGTAGTCCTCTAATCAGCCCAGTCGCTCTTCTCTGGACCTTTTCTTGTGCTGTTATGTCCTTTTTGTAGCTAGGAGACCAAAACTGCACCCAGTACTCCAGATGAGGCCTCACCAGTGTGTTATAAAGACTGAGCAGAACCTCCTTGGACTTGTGCTCCACACATCAAGGCGCTATATAACCTGGCATTTTGTTAGCCTTCTGAATGGCATCTGAACACTGTGGGGAAGTCGATAGCTTAGAGTCCACTGTGACTCCTAAATCCTTCTCATAAGGTGGACTCTCGATTTTCCGACCGCCCATTGTGTATTCAGACCACACATTTTTACTTCCTATGTGTAATTCTTTACATTTACTGACATTAAATTTCATCTGCCACAAATCTTCCCAAGCCTGTCCGCTGTCCATGTCCTTCTGTGATGATATAACAGATTCTAAATTATCTGCTAATCCCACGGTTTTCAAACTTTTTTGAACAAGTACCACTCCGCGAGGACCAGTAAACTGAAGTACCACTGTCAATGAATCGTTAATTTACGCCCGTGTTTTTTGAAGAAAAAGTCACTACAATCCCTATAATGACTATAATTATGACATTAAAGTGATATTAAACTAATTAAGGAAATGGGTGCCCACGCTAATAAAAGCCGGCTTGGAGTCTTCCACACATTTACAGTAGTATACTTATACTATATATCATTATATGCAACATATTGGCATTCAAGCAACATTGATTCGTGGAAAATAAAGGACCACACGAGTACCACTTGGCATGACTTGAAGTACCACCAGTGGTACGCGTACCACAGTTTGAAAACCGTGGTGCTAATCCACCTATCTTTGTATCATCTGCAAGCATTTGCTGCCTTGCTTCTTTAAATGAGGGCCGTAATGGACTCCGAATGAGTGACCTCACTAATTAAACTCCACGCTGCTATTTGTTTTGAACAGCTTCACGTTCTGTAAATTTGATCCATTTTTCTTTATGTTTTGATTTCTAATGGACTGTGCAGTGTTCCCAATGCATTTGTGTGTATGGAAATAAAAAGCTATTATAAGGATTTTGAGCTTCATTGACTTTTTTTTTTTTTTTAAACCCAGTGCTATTATTCTGAACACATCTGTATGTGTGACAAAATTGAGTGGCAGTGTGAACGCAACCTACATTTCTTTTCTTGGGACTATTTCTCTGAGATCTTGTAAAGCACGTTGAACTCCGTCCTCTGTATGAAAATGTGCTATAAAAAGAAGCTGCTTTTGTGGCACCTGCCTTTGCCCTTCAGGTACTCTGAAGTTAACTGGCGGCTCTAAATTGACCCCAGGTGAGTTAACACGGCACACCTATAAACGGATTGTCACCCCTGACTTGATCCCTATACTTCCAAAATGAATTTCGGCCTCCTACGACTCTGGCTTTAAATTCAGCAGGTCGAGGAGTTGAATTTATCTCCCTTAACCTTTGCTTTACCCATGTCAAGAACCCCCTGGTTGCTGAAGGCTGGCATCGGATCTCATTATATTACATTTCGGAAGGGTCTCTGGGAAGATGGCCGCACGCCGGAGTCCTCTGCTCTCTGCCCACCTTTTAGCTTAACGCGACCGCTGCGAGGCCTGCCGTCTTTGAAGCCTCTTTGGAGTGAATTAGGCGCTGCTTAACATTTTATCGAATGGCTTCTCGTGTATGTGGGAGTTGCAGCCTTGCAGCTGTCAGCTGTGATCACTTTCAGCTGCGCTTTTATTTTTTCCGAACAGTCTGATTTATTCCAGTTCAGCAACTTGGTGGGCTACGGATGCCCGATATTGATCTTTCTGGCTAAAAACGAAAATGCGTTTATTTGCCTTTTGTTTATTCTCTAGATATTTGCATATATAAAATGAAGGTAACACTTAATCTTCATGGTCTAACACCAAGACAATGAAGCTTCTGGGATTATCGGTCTGTCCGGTTTGGAAGCAGAAGCCACTTGTGAATCAACGCCACTTGCTTAGGTGCAAATGAAAGTGACAACAGGAGAGGCGACAAGCAAGACCACCCTAAAAAGGGAATGGTGGTCACAGACAATTGTTCTGTCCTTATCCTTCCTGACTGATTCTTCACGAGTGTTGCGTTTTTCTGGTGTCCTTGTCACTGCTGGTCACATGAGGCGGCACCTGATGATGAATCGGGTTACACAGGTGGTCCAGGATGGCACATCCATAATGTGCCGTCACAATAAAATTTGCTGCATCTCCCAGCACAGCCTCAAGAGCATGGAAGGAGACACCAGGAGACGGGCTGTTACATCAGGAAAGCTGGAGGATGTGCGGGCCAGTCAATGGCATCAATGCCTTCATCATCTGGGAGCTGCCTACACACCCTTGCCACATGAGGCCGGGCATTGTCAAGCACCAGGAGGAACCCAGGGTCCACCATACCAACGTAAGGTCTGACAACGGTTCTGAGCATATGATCAGCAGTCAGGGTACCGTTGCGTGGCATGTGGAGGTTTGTTAGGCACAAAGCATTTTACATTTCACCAACTCTAAACTTGTGGGCTCAAATCCCACTTCTGACACCATGTGTGACCCTGAGCAAGTCACATGACCTACCTGTGTTCCAACTGGAAAATCAAAAGAAATGGAACCAATTGTATCCGAAATGTTGGATAATGGCATCAGCCAAATAAGCAATGGGATGCCTTCTTGCCTTCTTCTTCTTCTTCTTTCGGCTGCTCCCGTTAGGGGTTGCCACAGTGGATCATCTTCCATATTTTTCTGTTCTCTGCATCTTGTTCTGTTATGCCTTCTTGCCTATACTGGCTTTTTTAGCTGTTAGCTGCAGTGTAGGCACTAAAACAAGACAGCAATCCAAAGAAATGTCTGTGAGACACTCCAAGAATAAGCCTTCCCTGACCATCATGCTTGATGATGTTGCAGGCTGCAAAACGTTCACCACAGCATCTCCAGACCCTTTCACGTCTGTCACGTGTGCTCAGGGTGAACCTGCTCTGTGAAGAGAAAATGGCGCCAGTGGTGGACCTGCCAATTGTGGTATCCTCCGGTGAATGCCAATCGAGTTGCACAGTGATGGGCTATGAACACAGGTCCCACTAGAGGATGATGGGCTCTCATGCCACCCTCATAAGGTGTGACAGTTTGGTCAGAAACATGCACGCCAGTAGCCACCTGGAGGTCATTTTGTAGGCTCTGGCTGCGCACCTCCTGTTCCTCCTCAGACAAAGCAGAGCAGATACCAGTCTTGCTGCTGGTTTGCTGCCCTTCTACCACCCTGTCCAGCTCTCCTCGTGTAACGGCCCATCTCCTGGTATCTCCTCTATGCTGTTGAGACCTTCTTGCGATAGCACGTATGGATGTGCCATCCTGGAGGAGCCAGACTACTTGTACAGTCGTGGCCAAAAGTTTTGAGAATGACCCAAGTGTTGGTTTTCACGAAATTTGCCGCTTCAGTGTTTTGAGATCTTTTTGTTAGATGTTTCTATGGTACACTGAAGTAGAATTACAAGCAGTTCAGAAGTTTCACAGGCTTTTATTGACAATTCCATGAAGTTTATGAACAGTGTCAATATTTTCAGTGTTGGCCCTTCTTTGTGTAACTCCCTTGCACCACCCTTCCTTTCACACTAGAAATACCAGAGCCTATGAAAAAACTCGCAGATCCGTCACACCTTAAATTGATTCGCACCTCTCCATCAGCGTCTTTTGTCCTGTAATTGTGTCGATAAGTAGCAAGCAGCCTGCAAGCAGTTTTCTCAGCTCAAGTCTGTTTACCTGCGTGTCAGTTTCTTGGGAGTTGTATTGAGTGACTGAGAGAATAAAACTGAATAAAAAAAAAAACAAACCTAACCTTTACAAGTATCACAAATTTACACCTGCTGTTAACAGACCGAAATCAAATGTATGTTTTTATTCTAAAATAGTAAGCTGCACAGTGAATGAATATAAATATACTTCTCAAAAAAATTAAAGGAACGCTTTTTAATCCGAGTATAGCATCAAGTCAATGACACATGTGGACTATTGATCTGGTCAGCTAAGTAGCAGAGGGGCTTGTTAATCAGTTTCAGCTGCTTTGGTGCACTAGAGGGGCAACAATGAGATGACCCCCAAAACAGGAATGAATGGTTTCACAGCTGGAGGGAGGCCACCGACATTTTTCCCACCTCATCTATTTTTCTCACTCATTTTGCATTTGGCTATGGTCAGTGTCATTACTGGTAGCATGAGGCCATACTTGGACCCTACAGAGGTGGCACAGGTAGTCCACCTTCTCCAGGATGGCACATCAATACAACGTGGCATTGCCAGAAGGTTTGCTTGTGTCTCCCAGCAGAGTCTCAAGGGCATGGAGGAGATTCCAGGAGAGAGACAAGCAGTTACTCTAGGAGAACTGGACAGGGCCCCTCGCTGAAGGTCCTTAACCCATCAGCAGGACCCACCGGTATCTGCTCCATTGGACAAAGAGGAACAGGATAAGCACTGACAGAGCCAACAAAATGACCTCCAGCAGGCAGGCAGGCAGTCCACTGGTGTGAATGTCTCTGACCAAACAATCAGAAACAGACTTCAAAGGGGGACTTGAGTGCCCGACGTCCTCTAGTGGGCACCGTGGATCTCGATTGGCATTTGTCATCGAATACCAGAATTGGCAGGTCCACCACTGGCACCCTGTGCTTTTCACAGATGAGAGCAGGTTTACCCTGAGCACATGTGACAGACGTGAAAGGGTCAGGAGAAGTCGTGGAGAACGTTATGCTGCCTGTCACATTGTTCACCATGGGCAGTTTGGTGGGGGGTCAGTGATGGTCAATCTGGGGAGGCATATCCATGGAGGGACACACAGATCTCTACAGGCTAGACAACGGCACCTTGACTGCCATTAAGTATCGGGATGAAGTCCTTGGACCCATTGTCAGACCCTAAGCTGGTGCAGTGGCTCCTGGGATCCTCCTGGTGCACGACAATGCCCGGCCTCATGTGGCGAGAGGATGATCCCACGCTCACTCGCCTGAACGCAATCCAACAGAACACCTCTGGGTGGGACATTATGTTTGGGTCCTTCCGACGCCTTAGCCTGTCCAGGAGCTCAGTGATGCTCTGGTCCAGATCTGGGAGAAGATCTCCCAGGACACCATTTGTCATCTCGTTAGGACATTGTCAGACTGGGCTGGGGGGTCATGCAAACTACTGAGTACAATTTGGAGTTGCTGCAATGACATTTTGGCCAAATGGACTCGCCTGCCTGCCTCATCATCATTTGCTCCCTTTGATTTTCGGGGTGTCATTGAATTCAGCCCTTTCTCTGTCGGTTGATCATCTTCATTTCCATCATTTTGTTCCTCACACATCACCATATCAGTCCATAGTAGTAGAGATAGCCAGCAGGATTTTTTCCCATTGAGATCTGCTGTGTTTTCAAAGTGTGCCTTTCATTTTTTGATTAGTTTACTTAGGAAGTAACCTAGATAACAATCTTAACTGGAGTGCAAATACAAAGAAAATACTCTCCAAATGTAATCAGTGTGTGTATGTATAGATAGATAGATAGATAGATAGATAGATAGATAGATAGATAGATAGATAGATAGATAGATAGATAGATAGATAGATAGATAGATAGATAGATAGATAGATATGAAAGGCACTATATCATAGATAGATAGATAGATAGATAGATAGATAGATAGATAGATAGATAGATAGATAGATAGATAGATAGATAGATAGATAGATAGATAGATAGATAGATAGATAGATAGATAGATAGATAGATATGAAAGGCACTATATCATAGATAGATAGATAGATAGATAGATAGATAGATAGATAGATAGATAGATAGATAGATAGATAGATAGATAGATAGAGTGAAAGGCACTATATGATAGATAGATAGATAGATAGATAGATAGATAGATAGATAGATAGATAGATAGATAGATAGATAGATAGATAGAGTGAAAGGCACTATATGATAGATAGATAGATAGATAGATAGATAGATAGATAGATAGATAGATAGATAGATAGATAGATAGATAGATAGATAGATAGATAGATAGATAGAGTGAAAGGCACTATATGATAGATAGATAGATAGATAGATAGATAGATAGATAGATAGATAGATAGATAGATAGATAGATAGATAGATAGATAGATAGATAGATAGATAGATAGATAGGACTTTATTAATCCCAAGGGGAAATTCAAAATGTATTTCTCCTCCGTAACCTCAAACTATTTCAAGTAGACAAGGACCTCATGTTGTCCTTTTATTGTAGTCTGTTATCACTTTCAGTTTCTCAAGCCAAAATTTTTAAAAGCCCCAGCAGATTACTAAGCCTGCAGCTAAAGGTATTGGGACTGACGTAGACGACCTGGCGAGTGTGTGTCAGAGGACAATGCTAAAGAATAGTGGAAATCATCTCAACTGACAACAGACATCCATTACATGGAGAACTTAACTTCAGTAAATCAGGAAAGAAAGTCGCTTTGAGAACCCACAGAAATCGCTCCAGAAATTCCTTTGTTCCTCGTGCCATATGACTTTTTAATAAGGAATATTGGATAAAATGATTAGGGTTTGATATGTATCCTGGAACCATTTTTTGTGTAAATATCTATTCTCTTTCAAACTACCTTACCTTTAACTGTCTGGTCTCTGTTTGCTTTGTTTCATTTCTTTCTCTCTTGTTATTAGATGCAACTGAGAAGGCAAATTTCAGGTTTTCTCGTGTAAACACAACTAAATAAACCTTGAACCTTGGAGAGCTCCAAGAATCACTGGTTCCTAGTGATGGCCTCTATAGGTTGTGCAACCAAATATGAGGCGAAGGCTCTCGTGATTTTTTTGCAGGCCATCTTCATTTGTGTTATTATTTGAAATGTTCTGTTGAATCAAAACTTGAAAGCAAAATCCGATTTGTGTTAAATACGTGATACACAATGATGGCGGCCAATAACTTTTGTCAATTTCAAGTGATTTCAGAGACAATTGTGGGGTTTTCTTTTATTGTGGATGAGCTCCCTACAAATGTATCCACGTCTATATTTTATATACACAGGTGCATGGTGCGATGATTAAGGCTCTGGACCTTGGACTTCAAACCCTGAGGTTCAAATCCCACCACTGTGTGACCCTGAGCAAGTCACTTCACCTGCCTGTGCGCCAAATGGAAAAAACAAAAGAAATGGAATCAATTGTAACTCAAATGTCGTAAGTCACTTTGGATAAAGGTGTCAACCAAATAGTAATAAAATATACAATTACTATGCCATTTTTTGATATCTGGGAGGCATCTGGAACCAACCACTGGGTCCAACTGGAGGTGCTTCCAAGGTGAATGCAAGTGATCTCAGATACTACAAGCAGCTGTCAGTTACGTGCATTTGGACTGAAGACTGGGACCGATGGTACAGAATGGAGCTGCCTGCTGAGTATTTAATCAGGAGGGGATTTGAACTTGTTAATTTTGATCATTTTTCAAGGGTCAGACAGGAGTAAAGCAAAGCAGCCCACCTTCATGCCCAGAGTCCGACTGTGCTGATCTCAAACTTTTCGACTGAGCTCATTCACTTTTATAGCACGGAGGCCGGCAGACAGCAATTCACAAGGATTGCTGAAGATGAGGGTGCAAGAAACAAAGATGATAGACACACTCCTTGTTCCGCTTGTCATGTTTCACAAAATTCTTTCACATCACTAGTTAGACAACACAAGCAAAGGATACTCTTGAGTGTGCTACAGTTTGCTTCAAGCTTGCCAGAGGGCATCTGGAATGGTGAATCTAATTTGGAGCCACACACGTCAAAGATAAACAGCAGAGAGAAGCAAGGCTGACTAGAGCAGAAGAGCAGGAAATAGAGGTCCTCACTTGGCCTGCTCAAGGGGAGCGGCTTCAGTCTTGAAAAGCAATTGTTTAACATACGCTGATTTGTCCAATGCATTTACTTAGTTTAATTATCACAATTTATTTTTGTGTAGCCCAAAATCACACAAAAAGTGCCGCAATGGGCTTTAACAGACCCTGCCTCTTGACAGACCACCAGCCTCGTCTCTCTAAGAAGACAAGAAAAAACACCTAAAACAATGGAAGAAACCTCAGAAAAGGCAGTTCAAAAAGAGACCCCTATCCAGGAAGGCTGGGCGTGCAGTGGGTGTCAAAAAGAAGGGGGGTCAATACAATACAATACACAGAACAAATCCTCAGTACAGTATAAAAATAAAAATATTACAAGTATGGAGCAAAATTTAACAGTAGATGATATCACATTATTAATGTAAACTTTCAGAAAAATGGGCAGGAGGAAGTTAAGATATTAAATATATTATATGTATAGTGAGACTTATGAATTGTTTTGAGACCCTCCTCAACAGAATGACATGCAGAAGTGCAACTGCCGTGTCTGTTGAGGGTTGCTTGTCTGTTGCCAAGATAACCGCAGATTCGCAGCATCACAGAAACAACTACAAGCTGACCGTAAGATTGCACCGAGGGGGCCTCTGATGCTAAGCTTCCTTCTTGGGAAGATATATACATACATACATATAAATATATATATATACAGTGCATCCAGAAAGTATTCACAGCGCATCACTTTTTCCACATTTTGTTATGTTACAGCCTTATTCCAAAATGGATTCAATTAATTTTTTTCCTCAGAATTCTACACACAACACCCCATAATGACAACGTGAAAAAAGTTTACTTGAGGTTTTTTGCAAATTTATTAATAATAAAAAAACTGAGAACTCCCATGTCCATAAGTATTCACAGCCTTTGCTCAATACTTTGTCGATGCACCTTTGGCAGCAATTCCAGCCTCAAGTCTTGTTGAATATGATGCCACAAGCTTGGCACACCTATCCTTGGCCAGTTTCGCCCATTCCTCTTTGCAGCACCTCTCAAGCTCCATCAGGTTGGATGGGAAGCGTCGGTGCACAGCCATTTTAAGATCTCTCCAGAGATGTTCAATCGGATTCAAGTCTGGGCTCTGGCTGGGCCACTCAAGGACATTCACAGAGTTGTCCTGAAGCCACTCCTTTGATATCTTGGCTGTGTGCTTAGGGTTGTTGTCCTGCTGAAAGATGAACCGTCGCCCCAGTCTGAGGTCAAGAGCGCTCTGGAGCAGGTTTTCATCCAGGATGACTCTGAACATTGCTGCAGTCATCTTTCCCTTTATCCTGACTACTCTCCCAGTTCCCCACAGCATGATGCTGCCACCACCATGCTTCACTGTAGGGATGGTATTGGCCTGGTAATGAGCGGTGCCAGGTTTCCTCCAAATGTGACGCCTGGCATTCACACCAAAGAGTTCAATCTTTGTCTCATCAGACCAGAGAATTTTCTTTCTCATGGTCTGAGAGTCCTTCAGGTGCCTTCTGGCAAACTCCAGGCAGGCTGCCATGTGCCTTTTACTAAGGAGTGGCTTCCGTCTGGCCACTCTACCATACAGGCCTGATTGGTGGATTGCTGCAGAGATGGTTGTCCTTCTGGAAGGTTCTCCTCTCTCCACAGAGGACCTCTGGAGCTCTGACAGAATGACCATCGGGTTCTTGGTCACCTCCCTGACTAAGGCCCTTCTCCCCCGATCGCTCAGTTTAGATGGCCGGCCAGCTCTAGGAAGAGTCCTGGTGGTTTTGAACTTCTTCCACTTACGGATGATGGAGGCCACTGTGCTCATTGGGACCTTCAAAGCAGCAGAAATTTTTCTGTAACCTTCCCCAGATTTGTGTCTTGAGACAATCCGGTCTCGGAGATCTACAGACAATTCCTTTGACTTCATGCTTGGTTTGTGCTCTGACATGAACTGTCACTGTGGGACCTTCTATAGACAGGTGTGTGCCTTTCCAAATCAGGTCCAGTCAACTGAATTTACCACAGGTGGACTCCAATGAAGCTGCAGAAACATCTCAAGGATGATCAGGGGAAACAGGAGGCACCTGAGCTCAATTTTGAGCTTCATGGCAAAGGCTGTGAATACTTATGGACATGTGCTTTCTCAGTTTTTTTATTTTTAATAAATTTGCAAAAATCTCAAGTAAACTTTTTTCACGTTGTCATTATGGGGTGTTGTGTTTTCAATTCTGAGGAAAAAAATGAATTTAATCCATTTTGGAATAAGGCTGTAACATAACAAAATGTGGAAAAAGTGATGCGCTGGGAATACTTTCTGGATGCACTGTATATACATACATACATACCATTCTATGATCTGCTCCTCACAAACTGAGGGCACCGTGGCGGATGTTAGCAGATTGCTGGCCAACCACAAGCGTTACCCGGTAGGTAACCACCCATACAATCAGATTGTGACACAGACTTCGAATGCAGTGAATATATATATATTCCTTGCATTCGTAGACTGAGTCTCGACGACCTGAATTGTGTAATTCTTGTGGATCGACAGCCTGTCTTCTCACAACTGAAGTGGGCCCCGTGGCGGATGTTTGCCGAATGGCAGACCAACCACATGCATTACCTGGTAAGTAACCACCCATACAATCAGGTCAGAACTCAGACTACAAATGCAATGAATGTAATTACTCTAATCTATAGGCTGTCAAATAATCAAAGTACTTGACGTGGTGCAGCGTAAAGGGACTTCGTCTCTGATGCTGACGTCCAAGGTTCGATCCCTGCAAGGGGAGCAGTAGTGTGTACGCCTGATGAGCCCAAATAAGGGCAAAACACGTGTTGCGTACTCTTTGCATTATTTGACAGTAAACTATGCAACATATATATATATATATATACTGTATATATATATATATGTACTGTGTGTGTATATATATATATATATATATATATATATATATATATATATATATATATATATATATATATATATACACACACACACACACAAATACACATCTCTTCTATATATTTCTCTTCTGGTTCGTCCTGTTCCCACTTCAAAACCGGTCCCGTCGACACGGCATTTCTTGATTCCTATTCGTCCTCTTCCATGTGATGCACTATACTGGCCTGCTGAGCGTAACACATTCAGCAAGTACTCGAGGTGCTGCCACAACAGTAAAGTAGCTTTACCATCTATGCGGGAGCCACCTGTGTCTTAACAAGAGCTTCTTACACAGCAAACATCAGAAGCTAAAAATGATCGTGAACACATTCGAGAATACAACTCTTCTCTAGCGTTTGCTTCCATGGGTGCACAGATAACTCAACATCCTGGCCACGGACCATACGGTTTTAAAATACACGGGCAAATTTATCACCAAATCTCTCCACTATACGCTAACACTTCTACCTCTCCAGGATATGGACAGTTGTATGTTTTTGACACAGCACAAGCTACTGAAGTACGCTTACAAAATAAAGCAAACTCTGTATGTTTAGCGAAAATGTACTTCTCCAGCTAGATTCCATGCTCAGAACCATCAACCCCTTCACTAAATCATACAAACACATGCATGAAATCGCTCAGTTCAATCCAACAGCATCTGTACAAATGGTTTTCAAGGAAAACCCTGGGCAGGATTTACGACGATACAATGCCCCGACATTGCAGCGATTTTCTTCGGAGAAGATGGCGAAATGCCTGCAGAAAGGGACTTTTGCATCTATCCCATAGGCAACTCCTGTAAACAGATTTCACGCTCAATATGAATTGCGATCCTATGGTTTACTCACTTTTATTCCCTTATGGAGACATTGGCTGGCACAAAGTTTTACAACATGTTCCCGATAAAAGAACCGCCAAGCAAATAAGGCTTACTCAATGCAAATTTAACACGTACAGATTAGCAATGAGGAATACATTTAGTATTTTGCAGCAGACTATTCCAACTGTACATACATAGATGCGTATGTTAAAATAGAGGGCGCGTGTCTCAACTATCTCGGATTACATCAACAAGATCTGCGCGTGGAACAATACAAAGGACTATCAGACGCACTGCAAGCAAACGCTGAAAACAACAAAGTACGTGTAGGCAAAATGATCAGATTACCGTCCACATTTACAGGAAGTCCAAGATACATGCAACAAAACTATCAGGATGCCATGGCCATAGTTCCTAAATTCGGAAAGCCTGATTTATTTATCACTTTCACATGTAATCCTGCTTGGCCGGAAATTCTACATGCACACTGCATCTTTCAAGAAATATTTATTTCTTCTTGATTTCTGAATTCCTTTCTCATCGTTTTTCGTTCCTATTCTTACACCGCCATATGCTATGGCGGGCGTCGGCTAGTATTTTATATTTACAATGTGATCTAAAAGAATAGGATTCAAAAAGGAGTGAACTTGACTTTGAGGTTGGTTAACTCTTAAGGTTTTTCTGAAACTGCCTTTTACTTGTGTAGTGCTTGGCAGAAGTTGCCACAAAGGCTGAACTGTAATGACGACAGCTGTTATTTTTGTTATTTTTATCAGAACAATAAATGCATGCATAAACTGTACACAAGTAGGCATCTAAAGCTATCAAATACAGTATGTGCTAGGTTGTAGCAACCCCAGAGGCGGGCACGTTCACAGTGCCCCCACATTTGACACTCACTTCTCCAGAGGAAAAGCCAAGTCGTGGGATGGCAGCATGGCATGTTGCTCCATAAAGCACAGCTGGCAGTGCTAACCCTGGTGACTATGCAGATTGGAACAAGAAAGAACTTCAAAGTCATGGCAATCCAAATAAAAAGAATATAATATTTATTAGCAGGTCTGTGATTCAAAGAAGAGTTGTGAGGAGAGGCAGATGGCAATGCATAGATTAGGCAAACATACCCAATAAAAGCACAAAACAAAAAGAATCTAAAAACAGATCAAAGCACAAGGAGCTAAACATGGAAACACAGGAACAATGGAGTTTGAAAGTGTAGCTCTTGCAAGGGCACAAATACACACAGTGTTAGAAGACCACCACAATCACAACTCTCTATTTGCATTTCCTCTTTTCGGCACATAATGGGACTGCAATGCACATAGTGTACATACCAACAGGTACTGGGCAGAGGCAGACAGAAGGCATAAGCAAGAGCTGTGGGCGAGGCCTTTGACACAGAAAGGAAGGAGGGGCTGGGGAGAACAAAGTAAAGGGATGGGCTAGGGGTGGAGCCTATGAAACAAAAAGGAGGGGCTAGTGGAAAAAGAACAGTAGAACAATCTAGATGAGAACAGGGCATTCAGCCCAACAAAGCTCGCCAGTCCTTTTTCTTCTTCATCGTTTTCGGCTGCTCCCGTTAAGGGCTGCAACAGTAGATCATGTTTTTCCATCTCTTCCTGTCCTCATCATCTTGCTCATTCATGCCCACCACCTGCATGTCCTCTCTCACCACATCCATAATCGTCCTCTTGCCTGGCAGCTCCATCCCTAGCATCCTTCTCCCAATATACCCAGCATCTCTCCTCTGCACACGTCCAAACCAATGCAATCTCACTTCTCTGACTTTGTCTCCCAAACGTCCAAACCTGAGCTGACCCTCTAATGTCCTCATTTCTAATCCTGTTCATCCTCGTCACACTCAATACAAATGTTAACATCTTTAACTCTGTCACCTCCTGCTTTCTGGTCAGTGCCACCGTCTCCAGCCCATATAACATAGCTGATCTCACTACCGTCCTGTAGACCTTCCCTTTCACTCTGGCTGATACCCGTCTGTCACAATTCACTCCTGACACTCTTCTCCACCCACTCCAACCTGCCTGCACTCTCGTTTTCACTTCTCTTCCACCTTCCCTGTTACTCCGTACTGTTGATCCCAAGTATTTAAACTCATCCACCTTCACCATCTCTACTCCCTGCATCCTCACCATTCCACTGACCTCACTCTCATTCACACACATGTATTCTGTTATGGTTGTCCTACTGACCTTCATTCCTCTCCTCTCTAGAGCATATCTCCACCTCTCCAGGGTCTCCTCAACCTGCTCCCTACTATCGCTACAGATCACAATGTCATCAGCAAACATCACAGTCCATGAGGACTCCTGTCTAATCTCGTCTGTCAACCTGTCCGTCACCACTGCAAATAAGCAAGGGGCTCAGAGCCAACCTCTGATGTAATCCCACCTCCACCTTGAATGCATCCGTCACTCCTACTGTATACTCTCCCCTGGAACACTTCCCCCGTACATAACCTGTGCCACTCATACGTACTTCTCTGCCACTCCTGACTTCATCATACAATACCACAAATCCAGTGCTATCCACTTAAGTCTTCTAAAAAAAAAACATCATGTCGAGTTTTGAAAATCCCTAAAGACCTACCGTCTGCCACACTACCCGGTCACTTATTCCAAGTGTCTGTGGTTCCCCGAGTAAATCTATCTATCTATCTATCTATCTATCTATCTATCTATCTAAAGAAAAACTTCCTAATGTTTGTACAACATTTCCCCTTCACAAGTTTCCAACTGTGTCCCTGTGTTCTTGATGAACTCATTTTAAAGTCACCATCTCGATCCACTGCACTAATCCCCTTCATAACTTTAAACACTTCAGTCAGGTCTCCTCTTAATCTCTTTTGGTTTAAACTGAAACGGCTAAGCTCTTGTGATTATCCATATTACTAACCGAAGGTTGTAAACCAGATGGGCGCAGGGCTCACCGGATGTACGGAAACCCTAAAGGTCCATGCTGTGACAACGCGCTTGCAAAAGGAGTCACGGCACACACCAACTATGACAACGTGCACGCCTACAGTGCACTTGCGAAAGGAGTCATGGCTCAAACCAACTGTGACAACGCGCGCGCCTACAACGCACTTGCGAAAGGAGTCACGGCTCAAACCAAAGGTCCATGCTGTGACAACGCGCGTGCCTACAATGCGCTTGCGAAAGGAGTCACGGCTCAAACCAACTGTGACAACACGCGTGCGAAAGGAGTCACGGCTCAAACCAAAGGTCCATGCTGTGACAACGCGCTTGCAAAAGGAGTCACGGCTCAAACCAACTGTGACAACGCCTGTGCCTACAACGCGCTTGCGAAAGGAGTCACGGCTCAAACCAAAGGTCCATGCTGTGACAACACGCGTGCCTACAATGCGCTTGCGAAAGGAGTCACGACTCAAACCAACTGTGACAACATGCGTGCGAAAGGAGTCACGGCTCAAACCAAAGGTCCATGCTGTGACAACGCGCTTGCAAAAGGAGTCACGGCACACACCAACTGTGACAACATGCACGCCTACAGTGCACTTGCGAAAGGAGTCATGGCTCAAACCAACTGTGACAACGCGCGCGCCTACAACGCACTTGCGAAAGGAGTCACGGCTCAAACCAAAGGTCCATGCTGTGACAACGCGCGTGCCTACAATGCGCTTGCGAAAGGAGTCACGGCTCAAACCAAAGGTCCATGCTGTGACAACGCGCTTGCAAAAGGAGTCACGGCTCAAACCAAAGGTCCATGCTGTGACAACGCGCTTGCAAAAGGAGTCACGGCTCAAACCAAAGGTCCATGCTGTGATAACGCGCTTGCAAAAGGAGTCACGGCTCAAACCAACTGTGACAACACCCGCGCCTACAACACGCTTGCGAAAGGAGTCACGGCTCAAACCAAAGGTCCATGCTGTGACAACGCGCTTGCAAAAGGAGTCACGGTTCAAACCAACTGTGACAACACCCGCGCCTACAACACGCTTGCGAAAGGAGTCACGGCTCAAACCAAAGGTCCATGCTGTGACAACACGCGTGCCTACAATGCGCTTGCGAAAGGAGTCACGGCTCAAACCAACTGTGACAACACGCGTGCGAAAGGAGTCACGGCTCAAACCAAAGGTCCATGCTGTGACAACGCGCTTGCAAAAGGAGTCACGGTTCAAACCAACTGTGACAACACCCGCGCCTACAACACGCTTGCGAAAGGAGTCACGGCTCAAACCAAAGGTCCATGCTGTGACAACACGCGTGCCTACAATGCGCTTGCGAAAGGAGTCATGGCTCAAACCAACTGTGACAACGCGCGCGCCTACAACGCACTTGCGAAAGGAGTCACGGCTCAAACCAAAGGTCCATGCTGTGACAACGCGCGTGCCTACAATGCGCTTGCGAAAGGAGTCACGGCTCAAACCAAAGGTCCATGCTGTGACAACGCGCTTGCAAAAGGAGTCACGGCTCAAACCAAAGGTCCATGCTGTGACAACGCGCTTGCAAAAGGAGTCACGGCTCAAACCAAAGGTCCATGCTGTGACAACGCGCTTGCAAAAGGAGCCACGGCTCAAACCAACTGTGACAACACCCGCGCCTACAACACGCTTGCGAAAGGACTCACGGCTCAAACCAAAGGTCCATGCTGTGACAACGCGCTTGCGAAAGGAGTCACGGCTCAAACCAAAGGTCCATGCTGTGACAATGCGCTTGCGAAAGGAGTCACGGCTCAAACCACCTGTTCAAGCGGTCGGTGTCAGCGAAGGCAACAGACTCCACAAAACGAAACCGTTTTAGTACAGATATGCCTATTGGATTAAATGACATTTCCCCAGACGCACCCGCCCTCCATGATATGTCATCCATCCACATATTCCGATTCGCTAGCGAATCGCGGGGTTTACTTGTTCTTCATAATTCATCCTCATAAAACAATGTAAAGGGATGGGCTTGGGTGGAGCCTCTGACACAGAAAGGAGGGGCTAGGGGTTAAACAAGGTAAAAGGGTAGGCTAGGGGGCGGAGCTACAGCTGATTACTGACAGTGGTGACATTAAGAATGAGTACAGTTACAAAATGTTGAAAATGTAAATACATATTAGATCAGGGGTGTCGAACTCCAGTCCTGGGGAGCCGCAGTGACTGCAGGTTTTCATTCTAACCATGTTCTTAATTAGTGACCAGTTTTTTCTGCTAGTTACTTCTTTTAATTAACTTGACTCAGGCCCCTTAGTTGTTTCTTTTTCCTTAATTAGCGGCCAAACAATAATGAGACATGAAACAAGGTGCCGCGTGACCAGCTCACCTGTGCCCATCACACAATATCTGAAAACAGAGAAAGGTGGAGGTCTCAGTAAGGCTGATCTCTCATCAAAACATCTTGACGGTGTTCTTATAAGAAAACATAAAATGATCAGTTTTGGAAATGTCTGCTGTGGCAGAAACAATAATTAAATAACGGGTTTAACTAACAGCAAGCATTGGCTTCTCATTAAGAAGTTTGAAGCCCTAGTTTAGCTGGTCATCTGTTAGCTCGTTTCACATCTCATTTCTGTTTGGCTGTCATTTAATGAAGAAACGAATCAATTCAGAGGACTGAATCCTTAAAAATAAGGGCTATTAAAATAAAGGGGAAAAAAGTGAATTAGCAGTGAAAACCGGTCACTGATTAGGAAAAGGGTGAGAATGAAAACCTGTAGCCACTGCGGCCCTCCAGGCCTGGAGTTCGACACCTGTGTATTAGATCAAAAACTGACTACAAACTCATCAATGTGTGCACAATGATCAGTTGAAGTTTCCCCGTGTTAAAGAATAAATGAGAATTAATAAACACACTTAAGGCAGGAATGGAGTATTTGTGGTAAAGCCCAGAGAATGCCAAGTAACAGCAGTCAGTGCAGGTTTCAAATATCGTATATACTCACGTTTAAGTTCTCCCGCAAATAAGTTGGGGCTTGACTTTACAGTATAATTTCCAGTATTTTATAATGTCGGTTGTATAAGTCGAATGCGGTAATGCTGTTGGTCCAGGAGATTACGATATGCTAACGCCGTCCTGAGAGGGGTGTACACGGCCTTTTATTTCTATGTATTGTGCCTACGTGATCACACAGTAATACCCAAACTATTCCGAAGTGACATTTGCACTGATTTGTGTTTTTTTGTATCTCACACCCTCACATACCTTTATCGTAAGAGCATCCCTTATCTACGATGGAGCGCTCGATCAGAAGAAAATATGAAGCTGGTTTTAAATTAAATGTTATTGAAGTGGCGAACGGAATTGGTAACTGTGCTGCTGCAACAAAATTTGATGTGTCTGAGAAACTGGTGAGAGATTGGAGGGAGCAAGAAGATGTAAAAAAAATAAATAAATAAAAATAAGTCGTATTTTTGAACTGGCGTATAAGTCGGGGTCTGATATTATGATCGATTTTTAGGGTTTCAAGATTCGACTTATACGCGAGTACATACAGTACTGTGCAGAGTTTTAGACAGGTGTGAAAAAATGCTGTAAACAAAGAATGCTTTCAAAACTGGAAGTGTTAATCATTTATTTTCATCAATCAACAAAATGCAGTGAATGAACAAAAGAAAAATCTAAATCAAATCAATATTTGGTGTGACCACCCTTTGCCTTCAAAACAGCATCAATTCTTCTAGGTACACTTGCACACAGTTTTTGAAGGAACTCGGCCGGTAGGTTGTTCCAAACATCTTGGAGAACTAACCACAGATCTTCTGTGAATGTAGGCTTCCTCACATCCTTCTGTCTCTTCATGTAATCCCAGACACACTCGATGATGTTGAGATCAGGGCTCTGTGGGGGCCATACCATCACTTCCAGGACTTCTTGTTCTTCTCTACGCTGAAGATAGTTCTTAATGACTTTGGCTGTATGTTTGAGGTTGTTGTCCTGCTGCAGAATAAATTTGGGGCCAATCATACGCCTCCCTGATGGTATTGCATGATGGATAAGTATCTGCCTGTATTTCTCAGCATTGAGAACACCATTAATCCTGACCAAATCTCCAACTCCATTTGCAGAAATGCAGCCCCAAACGTTCAAGGAACCTCCACCATGCTTCACTGTTGCCTGCAGGCACTCATTATTGTACCGCTCTCCAGCCCTTCGACGAACAAACTGCCTTCTGCTACAGCCAAATATTTCAAATTTTGACTCATCAGTCCAGAACACCTGCTGCCATTTTTCTGCACCCCAGTTCCTATGTTTTCATGACTCATACTTGAGTCGCTTGGCCTTGTTTCCACGTCGGAGGTATGGCTTTATGACTGCAACTCTTCTATGAAGACCACTTCTGGCCAGACTTCTCTGGTCAGTAGATGGGTGTACCTGGGTCCCACTGGTTTCTGCGCTGATGGCACTGCTGGATATCTTCTGATTTCGAAGGGTAGTAAGCTCGATGTGTCTTTCATCTGCTGCACTAAGTTTCCTTGGCCGACCACTGCGTCTACGATCCTCAATGGTGCCCGTTTCTTTGTGCTTGTTCAAAAGAGCTTGAACAGCACATCTTGAAACCCCAGTCTGCTTTGAAATCTTTGTCTGGGAGAGACCTTGCTGATGCAGTAGAACTACCTTGTGTCTTGTTGCTGTGCCCAATCTTGCCATGACATGACACTGTCTTCCACAACCTCACCTTGGTAGCAGAGTTTGGCTGTTCCTCGCCCAGTTTTAAGCTGTTTCTGTTTCAGTTCATGACTGTGTTTCAGCCTACGTGTGACATTGATGATCATTAGCACCTGTTTGGTAGAATTGGTTGATCAGACACCTGACTAGAATCCTACAAAATCCCTGACTTTGTGCAAGTGGACCTGTAAGAACTGATGCTGGTTTGAAGGCAAAAGTAGTAACACCAAATATTGATTTGATTTAGATTTTTCTTTTGTTCCCTCACTTTGCATTTTGTAAATTGATAACAATAAACAATCATTATTTATATTTCTGAAAGCATTCTTTGTTTACAGCATTTTTTCACACCTGCCTAAAACTTTTGCACAGTTCTGTATATATATATTGTGAGTAAGGCGCTATATAAGCGTCCGACCCCGCACAGATTCACACTGAGGCACGTATAAATTGTACACAAACCTTTTCATTTTCTCTTCAGCCGTGGGGCACATCTTCCCCGTGTCCCACAGGCCCAACACAGTTCCACAAGCACTTAACACAATCACCACAAATAAATCTTTTTCTTCACCTGTGGGGCACGTCTTCCCTATGAGCCCCACAGGTATAACACAGTCCCAAAGTACCTCTTTATAATGACAGCAATCCTTCCGTTGGCACCACCACTCCTCTCAGGCACCTCGTCCTCTTCCTCCGATTCTAGCCCTTAGTGGTGGTTGTTGGATTCTTTTATGGCCCTCCGGGGAGTGCTCCCGGTGCTTGCTCACCTGTTCCCAATTGCACTCCCGTGTGGGCCCAATGATTAGACCAGCTGGGCTTAACTATCCCGCCTCGCCCCCTGGTGGACATCCCAAGTTCCCACAGGGTTGGGAAGAACTCCATCTCCCATGAAACCCTGTGGGAAACTGAGGCATCATCAGATAGATAGATAGATAGATAGATAGATAGATAGATAGATAGATAGATAGATAGATAGATAGATAGATAGATAGATAGATACTTTATTAATCCCGATGGGAAATTCACATTCTTCAGCAGCAGCATACTGATACAATAAATAATATTAAATTAAAGAATGATAATAATACAGGTGAAAAAAAAAAAAAAAAAAAAAATCATTAACCAGGGATGCTGCCACCAAGCGTTCCGGGGGAGGTATTGAGGAGTCCATGGCTGCTCCCCCGGAATATAAGTAGAAGGGGCTTCCTGGCCGGGCATGGACCCTGGCCATCCTCCACAATATTATATATATATATATATATATATATATATATATATATGGTACTAAAAAAGTGTATAAAAAGACCCATCCATATTTTGTACATCAGACCTAAGATTACCAGTCCTTCGCAGGACATATTCGGTTATAAGGTGGCGCAGTGGTAGTGCTGCTGCTTTGCAGTAAGGAGATTGTGGGTTCGCTTCCCTGGTCCTCCCTGTGTGGAGAGCCCTTTGAGTAGTGAGAAAAGTGCTATATAAATGTAAAGAATTATTATTATTATTAGTATAACCTGACCTGCACATTCATAAGATGGCAGAGACTTAAATATGGCTGGTGTTTAGTGCGGACGATGTGAGACCACTGACACAGCTCATATTACATGACTCTGCTATTAGTTTAAATCTTAAGCACACCTTTCCCCCTCCATGTGGTGGTAGGAGAACAGAATTGTGAAACGTGCTCAATCAGCAATGTGGCATATTTAAAATTCATCATTTACTGACACACTAACAGATTATAAAAAGCCCTATGGTACGATAACCTGGAACTTTCCGTCCAATTTCTAAACCCTTTCATTCCAACTGATGGGCGCAGCCTTGTGGCACTGAAGCCGGTAAGCACAACGTGCACGAGAGGTAAATTCATGGAAGACTGAGCGGCACAGAACAGGACTGTTAGTGAACATGGGTCCAGACGAGATAGGTTGCATTTCACTAACATTTTCGAAGCAACAGAAGCATACGATAATAGAGGCGCATACAATAGAATTTATGTTGATTTTCAGAAGGGTTCTGATAAGGTTCCACATAAAAGGTTGGCAATCAAACTTCAAGATGTTTGTTAAAAATTTAAACAGAAATGAGCAAAGGGTAGCTTTTTCAGAATTAGGTCGATTCTAGGTAAAGTCTAGTTTGTAAAGTGCGTTAAGGAAAGAAAGCAAAGGTTTATGTGTTTTTTTTTTTAAATGGTGACCCATGGTTCGTGCTGTGGCTGCCAGTTTGCACCGCTTGGCGGTGGCGGTCGCAATGCATCGCCATCTGGTTTGTACCTTTTGTCAATGTAAGTGGCAAACTTTACCGTAGGCACATTAGCCACACGAATGCATTCAGCAATACGATCGACTGACGCTGGTACCTCACGTTTGTTTTCACTCACTTGTATCAAAATCTGAGTCCAACAATTCAGAGTGTAATGCACAGATAATGTGCAAAACATAGTCCACTAAATACCGGGTGGCGCACGAAAAACCAAACCATCGCCGACTCCAATGTCGATGTACATTTCTTAGCCCGTACACGAAACGAAAGATATGCAATACAAAAATCCAATTGCAATTGTTTGAAGTAGCTATGTGTAATAAAATACACGTTTTTCCTTGTTGTCGTCCTTCAGTTCTTGGACACAAGTCATTCTGTATGGCTTAATTTCAGGTGAGTGCAACCCACGTTGACAAGACCTGCACGAAACATGTTGTGCCAATTTATGTGTCGATTTCCTAGGGCTTCTGTCCATCCATTCCTGAATATCTGCTACGAATGCAGGTGTACGAACAGACCCAGTCTTACGCCACTTCTTCACCAACCACAAATGCTGCACTTTCCTGGTAGGTTTATGCCAGGAAACTTCTGTGCGAAAATGTCCCTAAAAGAACCGGTAGACACATACGCCTCCACTACTCCAATCCTCTGTTACAGAGAATATATCTTCTGGATCTCTTTCACGCACATCTGTACCCACTGGCTTACAGCTTCCTTACTAATGCACAGTTGGGGCTGCTGACCACGTCGTGACAACGAGGCTCCGGGGTGACGGCACCCGCCTGTATAATATGTGAATTTCCCCTTGGGATTAATAAAGTATCTATCTATCGATTATATAGTGTCTTTCATATCTATCTATCGATTATATAGTGTATTTCCTACCTATCTATCTATCTATCTATCTATCTAATTGTTTGAGCCAGCCGGTCGGAGATGGTTCAGCTTTTCGTGTGACACCCTGTATTTTGCTTTAGGGTTCAACACAATATTTCATATAATAACACAAATGAAAATGGCTTGGACAAAAATGATGGTACCCACCACCTTTTTTGTTTGTTTTTGTTCTTTATTTCGCCTTATACAATTTCTTGTATTAGGAATTTGTTAGTTTTCGCATACCCCTTGGGGTCAGAGCACAGGGTCTGCCATTGTACAGCGCCCCTGGAGCAATTGAAGGTTAAGGGTCTTGCTCAAGGGCCCAGCAGAGTAGGATCTCTTTTGGCAGTGGCAGGGATTCGAACCGGCAACCTTTTGGATACCAGCGCAGATCCTTAGCCTCAGAGCCACCACTCCGCCCTCCACCTTTACAGGCCATTACTGCCAACAAGAAATTCCTGGGGCACTCCATGAGACTTCTGCTCCTGTCCACATGTAGTTTTGCTCACTTGGCCTGAGCAAACTGCTCCAGCTGGGTCAGTGTGAAGGGGCCTTCCTTCTTCAGACTGCGTGATTCAGTTTATGAAGGAACACATGTATGGACAGGCGTTGTGACCAGGTCTGGTACCACCGGCTGGTTGGCCAATCTGGCCGAACAATGAAAAGAGGCTCAGTCTCAGAAATACATGCCTCCCCAAACCACTACATGGCAGCACATGGAGTCTAATTCAGAGATTATATGCAAAACGTCATCCACTGAGTATTTTGCTTTAGGCATTCGCTTCGATCTCTCGCCAGATGTCGACACCATTTTTAGTGGTATTTGCTCCTTATAGGGAATCTCAGTCAAACCAATGAAGCTAACTTTCCTTCTAGCAAAGAGAGTCCAACTAAAACATAATGGTGGGTTTTTGTCACTGTTTATAGTTGATTATCACCATCAACCCCTCCTTTTGACAAAAGTCAACATCCACCCTGAAAGAGTTAGGCCGGGTTTATACTTCACGTGAAGCATGCTCCAGCAGACGCAAGCTTGTACTGTTTATACTTGTGCACGTACTTTACGTAAATCTGGAAGATTCCACCAAGGTGGCAGTGCAACATATCAACACGGTGAGAAAACGTTTGTGTGTTGTGAATTGCCTGAAACACTTATTAAATTCCGAGGACACCTTGCCACAATATCTCTGAAAAAAGGATGTTTAATGATTACATCCATCAATCCGGGGATGTGTCCATTCCAGCTAGCATTGGACACAAGACAGAAATGATCCCTGGATGGGACATCAGTTCATCACAAGGTGAACACACACACACATACACTCACGTCATTTTAACGTCACCAAATCCCCAAACCTTCATGTCTTTGGAAGGAAAGTGGAGCACACTGTGGAAACCCAGCAGGAAAACATGCAAACTGCAGGCAAGGAACACAAGGGACAGCAGCGCTACCGCCCCGCCACCGTGTGTAATTATTATCAGCATTCATTATTTAAATGAAGTTAATGACTTATCTGTAAAATGTAACATACATACTTTTATGCATTTCATCATGAAAGTGATATCAAATATAAATCTAAGGATTCTAAATGTGCAGAGAGCTGGAATATCATACATTTAATGTGTTCTGTGTGGCGATCACTGCCTGTTGCTACTGTTAGTTCAGGTGGAAACTGGGTCGGTTTTAAGATGACATTTATGACGGTCTACTTTAATGACAAAATAAACTACAGGATTAAAGTGGACATTTCGAGATTAAAGCCAAAATTTCCACTTTAATCTTAACTCTTTCGGGGCTGATGTCGACTTTTGTCAAAAGGAGGAGTTGACGATGGCAATCAACTGTAAACTGTGACAAAACCAACCGTTATGTTTTAGTTGGACTCTCGTTGCTAGAAGGAAAGGAGATTTCCGGCGCTCATGTGAGTAGCAAGGCGCAAACAACGGCAAAAATGGCACTGACATAATGGTGAGAGATCAAAGCGAATGGGTAAAGCAAAATACTCCGTGGATGAAGTTTTGCCTATTATCTCTGAACTGGACTATGACTTGTCGGACTCCGATTTTGATAAGAGTGATCAAAAACGAATGTGAGGTTCCAGCTTCAGCTGACTGGTCCCCAACTAATCGTGGTGCTGAACAGGTTCATGTAGCTGACACGCCTACAGCAAAGTTCGCCAGGAGGACTGCCACTTAACAATATGAGGTAGAAACCAGATTGTGATGCACTGCGACTGTGACCGCTGCTGCTGCTGCCATACGAAAACAGCAAGCCTTCTTGGCAAACTGGCAGCATGCAGCAACAGATGTTTTACGTTGATTTCTGTGTGAAACCATTGCTTTTCAGAAACTATGTTTTTTGGAAAAATATATTCAGCCCTCGTTTAAAATACACCTTTTCACACTGTCCTTAATTTTTTCTCCGTGGCTCAAATACGCCAGCATACATTCTGATGCTGTTGTGAAGGTGCAAAAAAGACGGCACAGAAGACGGTATGTGCGACTTTTAAAATGTATCGTGTCATTATGATGGGGAATACGCGATGCTTGAATATAAAAGCACCATGGATGCATCTGTATGTCGGCATTTTGCTTCACCACATCGAACCATTCGTCAAACATCGCAGTACGCACATCGATCCATCTGCCAAGCGGCTTGCTGTCACATGTTGGTAGTAAATAGAGACTCTGACGTCACATTCCGACTTTTATCACACTGCGGTCTCTGACGTTTTGCTGATACTGCGTCGCGTTAATTTCTGTGGATGTGTCAAATGAACAATGGGAATGCGTTCTGAACATGAAGTAGAAGCTGGCCCTTAAGAGGGTTTGAGAGGGTAAATAAAATAAAGAAAATGATAACAATGGTCAAATGCTACAGACACAAGCGGACCCAGACCTGTGCAATGAACTCTAAAACAAAATTCTCAAATGTAGAAACTGAAGGCAAGAAAACAGCAGGAAGGTCCATCACTGTCAAGATGAGGGGAGGCTACGGCTCGGTCTTGTATTGACCTCTCAGTGCCTGCAAGTCAATTAGTGCCGGCTCTAGAAGCACGTTAATTATCGCATTTGTGTGCTAATTTCAGGCTCTCCGACTAATGTATGATAATTGTAGCATGTCACAAATACAACGTTCCTTTCCTTAAGTCTAATAATTAAGCAACTCTGTGTATTCTGACCTAATTAAACCAGCACAATTCACAAACACCGGCTCTTAAATCTGGTCCTGACAAAAAAAAAAAGGCTCAAAGAGAGACAAAACTTGGGCTGCACAGAATTCTGATTGGTCAAAAAGTCTGCTGTGATGATCAAAAGGCAACAATGGAGCCGATTATGTTGGAATGAAGGAATTAGTGAACAGAATTACTGCAGGCGCCATTGATGCAAGAGGCAGTATGGATGCCACAACTATTGACAAGACTCACTGCATCTAATCTTCAAGGATGATGCAATATAACAAATTATTACTTTATCACATTTACGTATGCTTTGTAGAATGCCCAGTGGGGGCTCGGTGGTCTTCTAGGTTTATTGTCTCCACCATCCCATCAACTGCGGTTTTTATTTTCCTCTCAACTCAACTTTATTATCCCGTAGAGGGAAATTCACTTGGTTTGTGCATCCACAATAAACTTTCATAGACATTCACTTTAAAAATAGAGGAGAAATACAGTATAAAGAACTAATTATATTTGAATACCAACAAGCATACATTTATTAAACAAACACATATATGCAAATACAGTATATACATTGTCACACAAGTGCGCATGAGAGGCAGCTAAAGGGCCTAAATGAAGGTAATTCCACGACAGACCAAGCGGTAGCAGAGTGTACTGACCCATTCTCTCTTTCCACTGCAGACCGATTGCGGGAAATTCCAATGACCTTACGTCCGGTTCTGAGCCTGATGACCACACTTCCGGCCCTGATGACATCACTTCCTGTGCCGGCCCTGATGACCTCACTTCCTGTTTGGACCCTGATGACCTCACTTCCTATTTGGACCCCAATGACCTCACTTCCTATTCGGACCCCGATGACCTCACGTACTGTTCCAGCCCTGATGACCGCACTTCCGTTTACAGCCCTGATGACCTCACTTCCACTGCTCTCCCTTTAAACCGCCATCTTTGCCTCCTTAAGTCAGTTCTCTTTTGGACTCGTATCTCTACACAATGTACTCCCAATTTAACTCTTTCGCAGCCAGGAAAAATTATAGGGACAGCTGCGACTCTATTGTCTCATCTTTGACAACATTAAAAAAGAAAATAAACACTACACCCATCACATCTATAGAGTGGCATATAGGAATCTGCCATGTCAATGATGGACACATACTCCAGTTACCTTCCCTTGTTAAAAGGTCCGATTGCTGAAGTAACAAAATGTCTCTTACAGACGTAGACAAACTTTTTGGTACCCCACCATGAGAAGAGAAGACCCCACACTCATCCGTGAAATATCTTGAAACTGACCAAAGTACAGTGCATCCGGAAAGTATTCCCAGCGCATCACTTTTTCCACATTTTGTTACGTTACAGCCTCATTCCAAAATGGGGGGGGGGGGGGTGGTTCCTCCGGGCGCTCCTGTTTCCTCCCACAGTCCAAAGACATGCAGGTTAGGTGGATTGTTGATTCTAAATTGGCCTTAGTGTGTGCTTGGTGTGTGTGTGTCCTGCGGTGGGCTGGCACTCTGCCCAGGATTGTTTCCTGCCTTGTGCCCTGTGTTGGCTGGGATTGGCTCCAGCAGACCCCCGTGACCCTGTGTTCGGATTCAGCGGGTTGGAAAATGGATGTATTGATGGATTAAATTCATTTTTTTCCTCAGAATTCTACACACAACATCCCATAATGAAAACATGAAAAAAGTTTACTTGAGGTTTTTGCAAATTTATTAAAAATAAAAAAACTGAGAAATCCCATGTCCATAAGTATTCATAGCCTTTGCTCAATACTTTGTCGATGCTCCTTTGGCAGCAATTACAGCATCAAGTCTTGTTGAATATGATGCCACAAGCTTGGCACACCTATCTTTGGTCAGTTTCGCCCATTCCTCTTTGCAGCACCTCTCAAGCTCCATCAGGTTGGATGGGAAGCGTCGGTGCACAGCCATTTTAAGATCTCTCCAGAGATGTTCAATCAGATTCAAGTCTGGGCTCTGGCTGGGCCACTCAAGGACATTCACAGAGTTGTCCTGAAGCCACTCCTTTGATATCTTGGCTGTGTGCTTAGGGTCGTTGTCCTGCTGAAAGATGAACTGTCGCCCCAGTCTGAGGTCAAGAGCGCTCTGGAGCAGGTTTTCATCCAGGATGTCTCTGTACATTGCTGCAGTCATCTTTCCCTTTATCCTGACTAGTCTCCCAGTCCTGCCGTTGAAAAACATCCCCACAGCATGATGCTGCCACCAGTCATGCTTCACTGTAGGGATGGTATTGGCCTGGTGATGAGCGGTGCTTGGTTTCCTCCAAACGTGACGCCTGGCATTCACACCAAAGAGTTCAATCTTTGTCTCATCAGACCAGAGAATTTTCTTTCACATGGTCTGAGAGTCCTTCAGGTGCCTTTTGGCAAACTCCAGGCGGGCTGCCATGTGCCTTTTCCTAAGGAGTGGCTTCCATGATTGGTGGATTGCTGCAGAGATGGTTGTCCTTCTGGAAAGTTCTCCTCTCTCCACAGAGGACCTCTGGAGCTCTGACAGAGTGACCATCGAGTTCTTGGTCACCTCCCTGACTAAGGCCCTTCTCTCCCGATCGCTCAGTTTAGATGGCCGGCCAGCTCTAGGAAGAGTCCTGGTGGTTTCGAACTTCTTCCACTTACGGATGATGGAGGCCACTGTGCTCATTGGGACCTTCAAAGCAGCAGAATTTTTTCTGTAACCTTCCCCAGATTTGTGCCTCGAGACAATCCTGTCTCGGAGGTCTACAGACAATTCCTTTGACTTCATGCTTGGTTTGTGCTCTGACATGAACTGTCAACTGTGGGACCTTATATAAACAGGTGTGTGCCTTTCCAAATCACGTCCAGTCAACTGAATTTACCACAGGTGGACTCCAATGAAGCTGCAGAAACATCTCAAGGATGATCAGGAGAAACAGGATGCACCTGAGCTCAATTTCGAGCTTCATGGCAAAGGCTGTGAATACTTATGTATATGTGCTTTCTCAATTTTATTATTTTTAATAAATTTGCAAAAACCTCAAGTAAACTTTTTTCACGTTGTCATTATGGGGTGTTGTGTGTAGAATTCTGAGGAAAAAAATGAATTTAATCTACTTTGGAATAAGGCTGTAACATAAGAAAATGTGGAGAAAGTGATGCGCTGGGAATACTTTCCGGATGCACAGTATGTACTGTAATTCATGTAAGTGCGTTTTAATTGCCAGAAGCCTTAGAAGGTGCAGGGCATTTCAGTGGCATCTTGGGACTTTAACTCTTAAACTGCCGAGACTTGGGGGTTAATGCATCCCTGGACACCAAATACTTTTTTGCTACACTTTAAGTAAACGTCACAATTCACAAAGAAAAAGTGAAATTTTAATGGAACTCATTTTTTTTCATGCAAAGAGCATCACAATTACTGCAACACTGATCATTTTACACTCTGCTAATGAACTGTAAAAACTATTTTAAAAACTACTGGAACAACATGTACAAGGTGCAACTGACGCCATGGATGAAACTCAGTAAATCACCGAGCCAACTGCGCTTGAACTGGCTGCACTGAAGCACACAGAGGTAAGCGCTGATGCTTGCAGGCTCGTCGAGTGCAGCGGCTCAATCCCAGAGACAGTGAGGCTGCAGGGTGTCACGCATGGGTCACAGAAACACAGGAGATTGTAGAGACAGAAACTTTATTCAAACACTTCGAACAAACATGTCTCTTTCAGAAGTACAACGAGCTCAGTATGCAGTTAGTTATCGATTAATGGATGGATGGATGGATGGATGGATGGATAGATAGATAGATAGATATGAAAGGCACTCTATGATAGATAGATAGATAGATAGATAGATAGATAGATAGATAGATAGATAGATAGATAGATAGATAGATAGATATGAAAGGCACTGTATAACAGATAGATAGATAGATATGAAAGGCACTGTATAACAGATAGATAGATAGATAGATAGATAGATAGATAGATAGATAGATAGATAGATAGATAGATAGATAGATAGATAGATAGATAGATAGATAAGAAAGGCACTATATAATAGATAGATAGATAGATAGATAGATAGATAGATAGATAGATAGATAGATAGATAGATAGATAGATAGATAGATAGATAGATAGATAGATAGATAGATAGATAGATAGATAGATAGATAGATAGATAGATACTTTATTAATCCCAATGGGAAATTCACATAGACAAACATCATAGGGGAGCACAACGGGAGTGCGACCCGCAACAGGAGCAGAGGATGTCAGGGGAAGGAGAGAGAAACAAAGCAATCAGCCAAAAAGGACAGGTGCTGCTCAGGCTGTTAACACTAGAATTACCAGAGCCTACGAGAAAACTCGTAGATCCGGCCCACCTTAAATCCGTTCGCACCTCTGTGGTGTTGTGGGTCCACAGCTCTCTTAGCAAAAGCCACTTTTAAATAAATAATCACCACGCTCGCGGCGTAGTGAGGGGGCGTGGTAGTGTGGCTGAAGCGGTTCCCCGGGTGGATTCGTGCTGTGGACGTTTCTCACCTACAGTAAGTGCACAGGTGAGGGACGGTCCGCTCCGTAATTGTTCCCGGGAACTGTTGATTGCCACAGCTGCCACGTCCATTATAAAGAGAAGCCCGAGACGGTTAAGGGGAGGAAAAAAGAAAAGAGAAGGAAACGGAGGTTGTAGAAGGAAGCAGGAAGTGAGCGAGTGAGAGAAAGTCGGTGCGAGAGAACAAGCGAGCGAGAGCAGCTGAGCAGACAGCCTGGGTGTCTGGCCAACACCCGGGGGAGTAGCAGATGTGGTCACTACCGTAGAGTTTACTTCGGAGAACGGGAGTGACCGGAACAAGGGTGACTCTCCGCGTGAGGCCGCGGATGGCAGCGGGAGTCGGGACTTGGGACGTGGTGTCCCCAGCGTGAGAGCCTTGGTCGTTGGGGAATCCCAAGTCACTGTCAGGAGGAGCCGACCGGAGCCAAGGATCGGTAAGGTGACTGACAGTAGTAGCAGGCACAGAGAAGGTCAGCTGCAGAGAGAGCGTCTCGCCTGTTGCAGGGCCCTAACGGGAGAAGCAGGTGAGACGCTAGTGTAAAAGAAGCACCGGGCTGGTCATTGTTTCAAAGGACTCCTTCCAGCAATGTTTTAACCTCGTTTTTTAAAGGATTGTATTTCTATTGTTTTTAAACCTCCACATTTCTTTTATGGATTATTTATTTATTTGAACTGTGAATCACTGCACTATTTAGATACTGCACTTTGTTTTGATTGTTTTAAAATAAAAGCACTTTTGCACTTTGTACCATCCCCTTTGCTCCACTGTTATTGCCTCACTGTCTAGCTCATCTCGGTAACATTATCGACAGTGTCGGGTTCAAGGGCTCCCAAATAGCAGATGGAAGCATGGAGCTGAACCCGCATCGCCACAACCTCTCCCTCAGCGTCTTTTGTCCTGTAAATGTGCTGATTAAGACAAGCAGCCTGCTATTGCATCCCCCCAAAGCTTTCAGAACGTGCACAAAGTTCTCCCAGCTCAGGCCTTGATTGATTATCTGGGAGTGAAGTGCTGGAGTTTGAGAGTGGAAATAATAGATCGTTATTTGGAACACATGCATTTCATGAGTGTTCCGTTTCTACAGTAATCTGTCTAAACACATTGTTAAAACAGAAACTTTTTCATATTTTAGTAATAAGTGTTACAAAATGTAGGCATAAACTATAGAATGTGTGAAGCCTGAAGTTCAAAGATCAAATAAACACTTTCACAAAAGGTTCATGGACGATACAACAGCTTCCGTGGCGTAGCGGTAAGATCTGCTGACTTGCGCACTCACAAATAAGAGACGAAAAACAATGCAAACCGGTAATCAAACAGCAAATAAAGAATGTAATGAAAATAAATGAGCGCTGCTGCCTCACAGTAAGGAGACCTGAGGTTCGCTTCCCGGGTCCTCCCTGCGTGGAGTTTGCATGTTCTCCCCGTGTCTGCGTGGGTTTCCTCCCACAGTCCAAAGACATGCAGGCTAGGTGGATTGGCTAATCTAAATTGTCCCTAGTGTGTGTGCTTGGTGTGTGAGTGTGTTTGTGGCCTACGGTGGGCTGGCACCCTGCCCGGGGTTTGTTTCCTGCCTTGTGCCCTGTGTTGGCTGGGATTGGCTCCAGCAGAGTAGTTAGGATATAGTGGGAAGGATGATGGATGGATGTTTTAAATTTTTGCCAATCAACTTACACTCGATAACCCATACTGACAAAGTAAAAACATGTTTTTGGAAAGGATTGCAAATCTCATATTAATAATCAAATGATGAAATCTACCATTCATAGACACATCAAGTCATGTTGGGTAGCATGCACTGGTACAGCATGTTGACACACACAAACAGAAGTGTAAGCCACAATGTCACCACACAAATGCTGTGTAAAATCCCAGCTTATCTAAGGGTTAGGGGTGGTCCCACAGCTGTATCATCAGGAGGACCCACAACTCCCCACCCCCAGTTCAGCACAAACAAGACTAGATAGATAGATAGAACTGAAAGGCATTATATAATAGAGTGGCACGGTGGCGCAGTTTTAGCACTGCTGCCTCACAGTAAGGAGACCTGTGGTTCTCTTTCTAGGTTCTCCCTGTGTGGAGTTTGCATGTTCTCCCCGTGTCTGCGTGGGTTTCCTCCCACAGTCCAAAGACATGCAGGTTAGGTGCATTGGCGATTCTAAATTGTCCCTAGTGTGTGCTTGGTGTGTGTGTGCGCCCTGCGGTGGGCTGGCACCCTGCCTGGGGTTTGTTTCCTGCCTTGCGCCCTGTTTTGGCTGGGATTGGCTCCAGCAGACCCCCATGACCCTGTAGTTAGGATATAGCGGGTTGGATAATGAATGGATGGATGAAAACAAATGAAATAAATGAAAACAACGATACCACCCCTGTTCCCCTTACGGCGACATTAAATACAACAAAG
The DNA here is from genome assembly GCF_900747795.2 of Erpetoichthys calabaricus. Lineage (NCBI taxonomy): Eukaryota > Metazoa > Chordata > Cladistia > Polypteriformes > Polypteridae > Erpetoichthys > Erpetoichthys calabaricus. The sequence goes on along the minus strand of NC_041396.2, from coordinate 14,323,330 downwards.
CACAAACAAAACACATACAATAAATCATGAAAAATGGCAACGGATGAAATGTAATGATGAAAATAGATACTCCAGAGCCCTGCACGTTAAATGGGAATGTAAAGATAGTCCTACTGCTAGTAGGATGGTGAAGACAGGTGGACGGGTTCAGGAGCGCTCCTTTCTTTGCAGGATGGCCATGAATCCACTTACAGTTCTCATGTGCACAGGCAGACGGCAGACAATCCAGACCTCAAACACGAAACGATCCAACAAAAATGAATAAGCACAGGTAACCCAACAGAAGGCAGACAGACAGGAACTTGTAACACAAATTGCAAAAACTTTTTTTTTGCTTTTGGTCACCGGCCCCCTTTTGAAAAGCCGCGCTGACATCCTTTGACCCCAACAGCCCCAGCACTCTCAGCAGAAGACCAATCAGAGCCACTGCAGGGACTGCTGGGAGTTGCAGTTTCAAATTCTATTGGCTACTTTCACCATCCCAAGCCGCATTTTCTTCTACAGTTGCTTCCTGGTCTCTCTACAGTGCAGTATTGCCACGATAAAAGCCATAAAAATTGTGGGGGATATTTGCGGTTTCCGCGAATGACTGAGGCCGCAAACTCTGAACCATGACTTCGTGGGGGTCTATTGTACATAGAAATGATTTAGATGGGAATATAAGTAACAGGCTGGTAGTGCTGGGCGGTATGACCAAAATTCTATATCACTGTATTTTTCAAAATTATACTGGTTTCGCGGTATTCAACGGTATTTTTTTTCCCATGCATGAGTGGATGTTAACCACATTTTCCACTGCAATTACTGGCTAAGAATAATCTACTCCACTGTCATGAGAATTGTAAATGGTACAAAAGAAATTTTAATGTGCACACACGTATTAATATAGGTTGGCATGGCCCCATAAAGTGATAGTTTTCAAGGGCATGGCACTAATGAAGAGAAGGAATCACATTGCATGAATATAGAGCTTTTTAATTGAACAAATTCTGCAAACAACTTAAACTATAATTTTGACAACATATTTTCAACCATCCAAAGAGGCATTTAGACTTCGTCAAATATCCAGAGGTGCTTGTCAAAAGTTGTATTGCACTGAACATGTCTTAGAAAAAGGAATAAAGAGTAAATATTTTTTGTAAACCAACTACACTTTCTGTTACTGTTAACAACAAGGGGGCTCCGCACCCTGCTCGCTTCGCACCCCAACCCCTGTGTTTGGTTAATCGGATATACAATTTTAAAAGCTTTTTTTTTTCTTTGGAATCTTTCATTATTTGCACTTTTACTTTAAAGCTTCATTAAAAACAATATTTGGAATTACCTTTTCTTCAAGATTGCATTGAATTTTGATTCCGTTTTTGGAGACGCATTGTGACAATACAACGTACAACCGCCCGTGAGTGAATATTCTTTCTCTTTCTCAAATAAATAATCCGACTTTTTCGAATGTTTGTCCCTGTGATTTGTTAATCGTCATAGCAAAAGCTATTCTCACGGTAAACTGTAAACATTTTAATATGAATGGCATATCACGATCTCCTTTGGTGTCTGATGTTATTCGCGGAATATATACATCACCTTTCTTGTCGCCTGTTAAAATTCACATCGCTTATCCGTGATCATAAATATACACCTGATCGAATTGTGTATTTGTTTGAAATTAAAATTGTCGTTGCTTTAACTGTTGCGGGACCACAGATTCTCAAAGCATATGGTCCATTATTGTGTAAATCCATATTTTGTGCATTTAATGATGCGAAGGCGAAAAGACTTTGTTTTCCACTCTTTGTCTTTTATTTCTGACCTTGCTTTGTCCTGCTATTTTTTCAATTACATCTGGTTCCGATAATTAATTAGCTTTTTTTTGCGCTAATGCAAACTTTACTATCTTTTTTTTGATACTGTAGCGACTGATTTAACTCTTTTAGGGCTAATTTTTTTTTGTTTCTTTTCTCCCAGGGCTGAATATTTTTCCAAAAACTAACATTTTTTAAAAAAGAACACAAATCAATTGTTTAACATATCAAATCAACAAAAAATATTTCCTTTTGACAAATGTTACTGTCTTGCATATTGTATGAGCCTGCATACACATACATATCACATACATTTTACACAGCAAAGTCTGATCTCGCTCAAAGCAGCCAATTTCAGTCATTGCCACATTGCACTCCTTACAATATGTGTTGCTTTGATGCCTATTTTTCAATTGTCTGTTGCTGCACTTTCTCACATATATTGTTAGTGTGTACTATAGAGAGACAAGTCACCCGTTTGCCATCGTGCCATGCCACTGCCACCAAGTTTTCTGCCTGCATGAAAACCGTATTGTCACTTCTTTTCAACTTTATGATCTTTATGTATGGCATTATAGCCTGGCTCACCCCATGGGATTTGCTTCTGTTTATTACAGAAGTGAATAAAACTTTGCAGCAGCACGTACCTAAGCCACCAGGAGACAAAACATGTTTGGACCAATGCACCCTGAAGTTATATCACTAGTTCTGTCCCATCTCTATTTGTAATGCCACAGCGCACTTCATCTTGTCTTCCGTTATGGGTTTCCACTTTGAAAAACGAGAATGCGATGCAAACGCAGCCCGCGATTAAAAAAAAAATCTCTGCCTACCTGTTTGTCTCGTCTGACAGTAGCTGAAAAGCAGCATCAGGAGAGAGCAGCCTGAAGTACAGCAGCTGGTGATCTGTCGTGTCCAACAGCAAGCCATGCCGTCTTGTAAACTCCGGTAGCCAATTCGGCTCTCAACGGATCAATGTCTGTGTATTTATCCCATGCGAACCTTGCCGTAGATGCATCGGCTGCGCGAAGGCACTCAACTGGCAGCAGATCCGCTGGCGCGGCATCGGTTGGTGTCTGATCAGCTGATGCCTGCTTCTCACTCTCTTGCTCGATCTCCTGATCACTGCCAATAAAATCCGATTCTGAAAAATCAAGAGTCCGACTCCGCGATAATGCACAAAACATCGTCTGCCGAGTGTTTTCTTTTCTGCACTTGCTTCGCTGCCTTTTCACATGTCGATGCCATCTTGCCATTGTTTACATTTTGCAACTCACGCACACGCAATGTTTAGTTGTCGAGTCAACAAGTCTAGCATTCCTCTAAACACAGAGGGAATGCCTGTGATGTGACAGTGAGATTTGTCGCCATTAACAGCTGATTGTCACCCCCTATCCCTGGATGTCGACTTTTGTCGACATTCGCCTTCAACCCCTCCTGTCGAAAAAAGTCGACATCCACCCTAAAAGAGTTAATAAAGTGGCACAAAAGTTTTACTTGATCAAATCGCCGACTTCGCAACCCCAAACACAACTTTTTAGCACCCTCTCCAACCCCTCCTCCCCCGGGTCTCGCCCCCCCCCCTTACCGCATCAATCAATACCCCACTCTCAGTCTTCTATGCTGTACTCCGCCCTCCCTCAATCGGACCTAACAGTCACTTTAAACAAAAAAGGCTTCAACCTAACTGGGACGCTACAATACTTTCGAATTGTACTGTTTTCATATTCTGTACCTTTTTCTGCATGTGTATTGCGCCATCGTTTGTTTGAGCCTTTTGAATTCCACTGCTTTCATAATCTCTTATCTGCCTTTTTTCCTCTCCAACGCTTTTGGTTCTCTTTTCTCTGTGCTGCTCCTTTTACTTTGCGTAGTCATTGACGTTTCATCTAGAACGTATTGTCCTTATACGCTTTACAGTTAGGTCCATAAAGATTTGGACAGAGACAACTTTTTTCTCATTTTGGTTCTGTACATTACAATGAATTTTAAATAAAACAACTCAGATGCAGTTGAAGTGCAGACTGTCGGCTTTAATTCAGTGGGGTGAACAAAACATAAAAATGTGAGGCAACTAAAGCAAAACTCAATTTCATGTTATTTTAGAAGAATTAAGCAGACAGGAATTGCGAGCTTTGCTGGGCTGATTGGCCTGCTCTCATCCAGATTGTTCCAGTGTATGACCATATTTCTCTTATGTTAATGTTACACCATGGTTAGTGACGTGATACATATCTCTCTATTATAAAAAAAAATCTTGGAAGGTTGGAAGGAGACGAGATGTGATTTTCTCAGAGAGACACTTTAACATCCCACGAGACAAGACTTTGTGCCAATTGATTTAACCAGGCCCAGGGCCGGAAATAAAACAAAGAGTAGATGATAAAGTAGAACATCATAAAGAACTCAAAAATGTTGGTGCGGTACACATGCAGAGCAGGTTAGAGATAATGGAATTCGAAAATTTGAAAGTCTCAAAAAAAGGATAGTAAAGATCGCATTAGCGCAAACAAACGGAAAATAACGGAACAGCGAAAAGAGATCGAATATATTGTTCAGATTTAAACTTTAAGTCAGAGACTTGTAGATCGTCTAATTCGTGTTGCCATCAGGGGAAAAAAAAAAGTAGTGTTTCTACCCAATGAAGAGGCGTATCCGCGAGACTGAAAAGATTTGTTGTTTGCTGAAAGCGAAATCACACGAGAGAAAATTTCAAGCCCTGCGAGACAAGACTTTATGCAAAAAGATTTGAAAAAGTCCTGTCCACATCTAAAACATTTACAAACACGCACACGGTTCAGTCATTTCTCATTTGTGTGAATGGTACTGTCAGACACAGTTCGTGTAGAGAGAAAGAAACGATATTCATTCACTGGCAGTTATACATTGCATTGTCACGATGTCATTCCAAACACGGATTCAAAATTGAATCCATTACTGACAAAAAGGTAAAAGCGAAAAGAGATCAAATATATGGACACAGGTAATATGACAGAAGTGCGCTGCGCGAGATGAAGATCACGCAATACGGCAGCAGCAACAAGCCAGCAGCTGATTGAGAAAACAGGAGGTTAAAAAAAAAAAAACTACTGTATTTGTTTCCCATTGTATGACCATTTAAGAGGAGGATTACGGAGGAGCGACCCTAAATTCAGCCCCCCACTTCACAATGCGAGTGTCACAGATTCGAAGTGGCTGATGCCTAGCGCAGGCAGGGGTGGGGGCATTGTGGATGGGGGTGGGTGAGCAAAGCCGCCTAGTGTGTGTGTGTGTATATATATATATATATATATATATATATAGATATATATGGTTGAAATAGTTTACAAATAAATGCAAAGAGTACACGACACGTGTTTCACCCTCATTCTGGGCTCATCAGGTGTACACACTCCACTGCACTCCCTGTCGGGAATCGAACCTCGGACGTCAGCGCCAGAGGCGATGCCCCTAACGTTGCGCCACGGCGTGTGGTTCGTTTATTTGACAGCATGTAGATCGGGGTAATTACATTCACGGCATTCGAAGTCTGTGTCACAATCTGATTGTATGGGTGGTTACCTACATATATATATATATATATATATATATATATATATATATATATATATAGATATGGCCGGCCATTCATCCCGGCCAATACCCCCAGGCGGCCAGATGGAGCCCTCCTTGCAGCATGGGGGTACCCCGAATGCCAGCAGGGAATTATGGACAGTGGACTTTTAATGCACAGCCTTGCTGGATACCATGGGGGCCGCCAGGAGTCGCTGCAGGGAAGCCCAGGGACTGGTATTTACCCTATAACCCGGAAGTGCGTCTTCGTCACAGCAACAGAGGGAATGACGTACTTCCGGGATAAAGAAGAAGAGTTTTTACCTGACCCGGAAGTGCTGGATAATCACATGGACTGAGGGCTCAGAAGCACTTCCGGGTCATGGACTATAAAGGACTGTGGGAAATCCCAGACAGACGAGCTGAGTCGGGTGGAAGGGTGGCAACGCGTCTGCGAGTGGAGGAGTATTGTTATTGTGTATTGATTATTGTTTATGAGTAATGTGGAGTGGAGGGTGCTTTGTGCACTGTATTGTCCTAATAAAAATAAGTATTGGACTTTTATCTGGCATCTGATCCGAGGGTTCAAGGGAGCGATAGCGCCCCCTATCTGTCACAATATATATATATATATATATATACACACTAGCCATGTGCGCCCAACTACGTTGCGCGTGTTAAAGTTGTCTGTGAAGGGCTCCCTGTTTAAACGCGGCTGCCAGTCGTGAACTGGGCCCTTCGTCGCACAGCATTATGATTTTTTATAAGGGAAACAAAATTACAAAACAAAACCCTTGGACATTGATTCGATAGGAACGGCCTACTTGGAATCACTGTCCGAATAGTAATTATGTGGTGGTGGAGGAGCATTTCTACTTCTCTCCGTTCACAGTCCGTCTCGTTTTCACGACGCTGTCGTTTCCTCTCATGATCTCTTCTCAACCTTTCTCCAATCTCGCAGGTTGCTTTGTGGCAATCCAAAGAGTAAGGCAATATACACGGAGCAATGGTTATAAAAGGGGGACACATAGGTATCCAGGCTCTTTAAAGCATAAATAGGGATCACTTCACTGACATGTGAGCAAGCCACGGTACAACTGTGAGACGCGCAGCACTCGCCGGCTACAACGTAACAATAATAATTTCTGGAACGCGCTGTTACGTTGTCATTCATTTGACCCACTGTCTTTCTTTCATTCATATGTTACGTAGGCACATACCTTTTATCTTCGGCAATCTCATTCTCTAACCAGGCCTCAGGAGCTAACCAGCGTAACACTGTCCACCACCCCTTTCGTTATTCCGGCACATTGTTGACATTTGTGAGTAACAACAACGTACTAGACTGAAAGGTGGTCTACGCATGCGTGGAATTCGCGGACAAACAAAGATCAAGATCCAAATGAAGATTATATATAAAGATTAGTTAATTTAAAGGACAACAATTTGTTTAGTTTGAATGTCTGTGTTTTGAGGTGTGACTGGAGTACCACAGTCTTCAGTAGTATAAGCCTGGAGGAGATTCTTAATGCAATGCCTGTGTTTTAGCTGTCTCTCTACTGCCATCTAGTGCTTCTTCTTTTAATTCATTCATGGACAAACAAAGATCAAGATCCAAATGAAGATTATATATAGAGATACAGTGATCCCTCGCTATATCGTGCTTCGCCTTTCGCGGCTTCACTCCATCGCGGATTTTATATGTAAGCATATTTAAATATATATCGCGGATTTTTCTGCGGACAATGGGTCTTTTAATTTCTGGTACATGCTTCCTCAGTTGGTTTGCCCAGTTGATTTCATACAAGGGACGCTATTGGCAGATGGCTGAGAAGCTACCCAGCTTACTTTCTCTCTCTCTCTCTCTCTCTTGCGCTGACGTAGGGGGGTGTGAGCAGGGGGGCTGTGTACAGCTGCTTCCTGAAGGACATGCTGAATGGTGCTTCGCATACTTAAAAGCTCAAAGGGCACGTACTGATTTTTGACTTTGTTTTTCTGTGGCTCTCTCTCTCTCTCTCTCTCCCTGTTCCTGACGGAGGGGGTGTGAGCTGCCGCCTTCAACAGCTTTGTACCGGCGGTGCTTCGCATACTTAAAAGCCAAACAGCCCTATTGATTTTTTTTTTGACTGCTTGCTTTGTTCTCTCTCTCCTGACGCGCACTCCTTTGAAAAGGAAGATATGTTTGCATTCTTTTAATTGTGTGACAGAACTGTCATCTCTGTCTTGTCATGGAGCACAGTTTAAACTTTTGAAAAAGAGACAAATGTTTGTTTGCAGTGTTTGAATAACGTTCCTGTCTCTCTACAACCTCCTGTGTTTCTGCGCAAATCTGTGACCCAAGCATGACATTCTAAAAATAACCTTATAAACATATGGTTTCTACTTCGCGGATTTTCCTATTTCGCGGGTGGCTCTGGAACACAACCCCCGCGATGGAGGAGGGATTACTGTATATATCCATCCATCCTCTTCCGCTTATCTGAAGTTGGGTCGCGGGGGCAGCAGCTTGAGCAGAGACGCCCAGACTTCCCTCTCCCCGGCCACTTCTTCTAGCTCTTCCGGGAGAATCCCAAGGCGTTCCCAGGCCAGTCGAGAGACATAGTCCCTCCAGCGTGTCCTGGGTCTTCCCCGGGGCTTCCTCCCGGTTGGACGTGCCCAGAACACCTCACCAGGGAGGCGTCCAGGAGGCATCCTGATCATATATATATATACACACAGTGATCCCCTGCCTATCGCAGAAGTTACGTTGCAGACCCACCCTAGATAGGTGAAAATCCGCGATATAGAAAGACCACATTTTGTTTATAGTTTAAGCCTTAAAATACCCCTCCCACACACTTTAAACACATGTAAACTTACTGAACCACACTTTGGATACACATATGATACACGGATGTGGGGCTAAAGATATGAGTAACATAATAATAATCTTCATCAGTTTTACCTTCTCCTGTATGGTCAAGGTCTTCTTCTGGCGCTTAGGCTCACTGCTACCAGAAGGCTTACAAGATGCAGGACGCTTGGGAGCCATCGTAGGGCTTAAAACAAAACGAAAAGTTCATAAAAGTTTGCTCAGAAAAGTCGGACCACAAGAAAGGTATGCGATACGCGATTCGTCGGGGACCCACGCTCGTTAGCAGCAGCTAATCAGAGCCCAAGAGAATAAAATCCGATCTGATTGGTTGAGTCTCCTTTTTCAGCCAATAACGGGCTTTGTAAGAAATCATCTGGGTGCTGTAACGCGAAACTCTTTGTCTGCTGAAAACCGTATGTTATGAATTGGCTGCAAAGTACACTACAGTTTGGATGTACTTATTGAATTTTTCCACGATATAGCGGGGGATTACTGTATGTATATATATATATATATATATATATATATATATATACACACACACACACATACACACAGGTTCAAACTATGAGTTGCATTCTACAAAGCACACATTCCCATGAAGCATGTGGCCCCCCCGCTGGACACACTACAAACAGAGCTAACTAACATTCGGTATGTGCCTGTGGTGCGCTGCAGCCCGACACAGGAGTATGAACTGTTTTTCGACGATGTAGCCTTTGCTCATAGCTACTGCGTAGGCCCGACACAGAAGTGTAAATCAGCCTTTACTGTTATAACAAACTGTGCTAGTTAATAATAATGTAAACGTATGCCTCTGGATTCATCCAATTCTATTACTTACAATGCCCATAAAAAGTACTCACCCTCTGCTAGATCTCACATTTTATTCCTGTGTAACATTCAATCCATCCCAGTGGACTTAATTTGGCCTTTTAAGACACATTGATCAACAGAAAAAGACTCTATTAATGTCAAAGTGAACACAGATCTCTGCAAGCTGCTCTAAATGAATTACAAATATAAAACTCAATATGACTAATCACAGAATTATTCACCCCCTTTAATGGGAGAACCCCCTAAACCATCACTGGTGTAGGCCATTGGTTTTTAGAAGTCACAGAATCAATTCGATAGAGCAGTTAGTGGTTATGTCACCCACCCACTTCAATTCACTGACACATCTAATTAAGGGCACTAGCAGAGAAACATCATTTTGTCAGAAAGAACGTATAGCTGGGCATCATCTGCATACAAGTGAAAATTCATTTTATGCTTTCTAATGATTAGTTCCCAGTGGACGCATGTAAAGTAAAATACTGTATCATCATCAGCTTGCGGGTATGAAGTGAACTAATTACGACTAGCGGTGTTGCACGGGCGGTCAGATAAACAGACAACAATACAGGGTGTGCCAGTATTCAAATAACATACGGAGACTCCCCATCAAATGACAGAGTTCAGGTGCTTCATTGTTAACAGGCGCATTAAATGAAGCACATGCAGTATCCCAGGGTAATGGCTCATACTGAAGAGCTCGGCGACTTTAAACGTGGCACCGTCATAGGATGCCAGCCTTGTGAAAATTCCTGCTCGGCTAGGTCTGCCCCAGTCGATTGTGAAATGGAAGTGACGAGGAGCAACAATAGCTCAGTCCATGAAGTGGCAGACCACACAAACTCACAGAGCGGGTATGCCAAGCATTGAAGCACATAGCATTAGAACATTATGCCCAACAAATCCACTTAATAGGCTCTATGCCCTCTCCCTCTCTTCTGGATTCCATGTCAGCCAGCTGCTTCACTTCCGGTGCCGATAACAAAATGGAGTAGCTATGGTGTTACTCACCTGATCGCTTCAAGATGTGCCCAGACTTATAGTAAATGACGTAAGTCAAATTATTCATACATTGTGCCACATGTCAGGAGCTAAAAAGGAGAAGGATCCTCAAATTATATGTTTCAAGTGTGGTGGGTGGCCGGCTAAATATTCCTGCCCTCACCCCCAGGCCGCCAGGTGGAGCTCTCCCAACAGCGTGGATGTTCCCCAAATTCCAGCAGGGCCTCATGGACTTTGTAGTTTATATGCACAGCCCTGCTGGATACCATGGGGACCACCAGGAGTCGCTGTGGGGAGGCTGCCGGACTCTTATTTGCCCTATAACCCGGAGGTGCGTCATGATCACATGACAAGAGGCAACGACGTGCTTCTGGGTTGAAGAAAGGAGCTTTTTATCCGACCCGGAAGTGTTCATGATCACATGGACAGAAGGGAGAAACACTTCCAGGTCATGGACTATATAAAGGACTCTGGGAAACCAGTACACTGAGCTGAGCTGGGAGGAAGGGTGGTGAAGTGTCTGGGAGTGTGGAGGATTGATTATTGTGGTTTGTTTATTGATTATATGAGTATTGTGGAGTGTAGGAGCTTTGTGCACTTTATTAGTGTCCAAATAAATAATTCTTGGACTTTTACCTGGTGTCTGGAGTCGAGTCAGAGGGTTCAAGAGGACGACAAAGGCCACAACCTGTGACACAAGCTACATCCACAATTATGAAGGTAAGATCAGGAGGTATTCAAAACTTGTGTCTACTGGGCAACCCTACAAAGGCCTAAAGCAGAAGGTGGCATGGCACTACCTAACTTTCAGTTTTATTACTGGGCAGCAAATATACAAGCTATAAAAACCTGGACACAAATAGATGAACAGACACAGGCTTGGTCCGCAACAGAAATAAAATCCTGCAGCACTTCAATATATTCCTTACTGTGTACCCCAATAAGTACAAGTCATCGCCAATATACTAACAACCCAATTGTGCTTCACTCACTCAGAATATGGAGCTGATGTAGGAAGTATTTTAAGATAGAGAAGCTTCCTGGCACCTCTGCACGAGAACCAACTTTGCCCACCCTCTCTCAAACATACGTCAGCTTTCAATGTCTGGAAAACATTTGGGATTAAATCACTTAGAGATCTGTACATAGACAACATCTTCGCATCCTATAAACAATTACACTCCAAATTTAACTTTCCAGCAACACATCTCTATCACTACCTTCAAATTCGAAACTTTGTTAAACAGATCCTGCCCGATTTCCCTCACCTACCTCTACGCCGGAAAAAAGTCAGTCTTGAGGACTCGGATAGCATTTCTATAATACAGAAAAACATTTTCAAGTCCCTCCCTTTCAAAGATCCCAGAGCACAGTGGGAAAAGGATCTCTCACTCAACATCTGAGAAAAGGAGTGGAAGGCAGCAATGCAGAGAATTCAGTCGAGCTCCATATGCACAAGGCATACAATTATTCAACTCAAAGTTATATATCGAGCACGTCTGTCTCGTTTAAAATTGTTCAAAATGTTTCCAGGGCAAGAGCCAACCTGTGAACGTTGCAATCGAGCTCCAGCCTCACTAGGCCACATGTTCTGAGCGTGCACCAAATTAACATCATTCTGGACCAAAAAATCTTTAAATGCCTTTCAGACAGCCTTGGGGTGACAATCCCTCCTAATCCATTAACAGCTGTGTTTGGTGGGCTCACAGAGGGGCTTAAAGTGGAGAAGTTCAAACAAACTGTAACGGCCTTTACTACACTATTGGCACTTAGACTTATCTTGCTCAACTGGAAGAATCCTAACTCTCCTCTTTTAAGTCAGTGGATAACTGATCTTCTTCTATAATACGCTACCGTGGCTGTTCGCTTGTCTGTCCAGGATTTTAAATCACCTGTAGCTCGCAGACCGTTTCACCGATTGACTTGAAATTTGGTACACTTATACTATGTGACGTCTACTATCCGCTTTCGGGGTGATGGTGATTTTATTACTCTTTTTATTTTTATTTTATTGTAGAATCAACTCTCTGCGGCGCATGCGTACGGGCGACGTTCTCATTCTCTACCATCTTCGCTAATCATACGTGAGGCAGATTGAAGACTTAAGTGCCAGATTAAGTGAAAAATTAACTCTTTCGGGGCGGATGTCGACTTTTTTCGAAATTCAGGGGATAGAGGACAGGAATCAGCTGTAAACTGCGACTAAACTCACTGTTCTATTTTAGTTTGACTCTCTTTCCTAGAAGGAAAGTTAGCTTCAGTGATCTGACCTTGATTCCATGCGCGTACATGAATAGCGAAGAGATCTGGCGAGAAAGCAAAGCGAATGAGCAAAGCAAAATTCTCCGTGAATGATGTTTTGCGCGCTATTGTTGAATCAGACTTCTCAGACTCTGATTTTGATGCAAGTGATCTGGAGTTGAAGATCAAAAACAAAAGTGAGGTACGCAGCATCAGCCGACTGTGGTGCTGAACACGTTTGTGTAGCTGATGCGCTCACAGCAATGTTCGCCTGGGAGGACCGCCACTTACGATGACACGAGGTACAAACCGGATTGTGTCGCGCTGCGACTGCTACCACTGGACTCACGCAACTGCTGCTGTCAGAAAGCGTGAACAGACACCAATATCAACTACAGCATGCACAGCAAGAGACATTTTATGTTGATTTACTCTATGTATGAAACAATTTCAGGAAACTGAGATCTTTGAGGGCTGAATATTTTTTCCAAAGAGTTAAAGAAAACGTGCTAAGTAATTGCAACACAAAAACTAAATCAGTTTTAACGTGAAAAGATGCCGACGAAAGGAGAAGCAGCGGGCCGCTAGGATGGAGAAAAGAAGAGCTGCTCAGGAAGAAGCAAGCGCATCAACCTCTGAGCAAATGAATGATAAACGTTCAGAGAAAGAGGACGAAAACTAGGAATGATCAAGTCAAGTGGATTCGTGCAATGTGCCGTTACTGGCGTTAGATATTATCTAAAATTGGAAAAAATCAAAAATTTTAAAAACCTGGCAGGATCTGATCGACAACATTCTAGAATAAGCTTTTAAAGCACTGAGGAAACAGATTCTCTCCACTTATCTCCATTTATCTTTATTCACTTATTAATTCATCTATTTACTTATTTTTACTAGCTTTAAGTTTTACTCTGCTGGCTTAGCTCTCTTTCTCAGGGGTGGTGTTTGATTTCTTTTTGATCTTATTTTTGTAAAAATTAATTGATTTGGGGCGGCATGGTGGCGCAGTGGGCAGCGCTGCTGCCTCGCAGTTGGGAGACCTGGGGACCTGGGTTCGCTTCCCGGGTCCTCCCTGCGTGGAGTTTGCATGTTCTCCCCGTGTCTGCGTGGGTTTCCTCCGGGCGCTCCGGTTTCCTCCCACAGTCCAAAGACATGCCGGTTAGGTGGATTGGCGATTCTAAATTGGCCCTAGTGTGTGCTTGGTGTGTGGATGTGTTTGTGTGTGTCCTGCGGTGGGCTGGCGCCCTGCCTGGGACTGGTTCCTGCCTTCTGCCCCATGTGTGGCTGGGATTGGCTCCAGCAGACCCCCGTGACCCTGTGTTCAGATTCAGCGGGTTGGAAAATGGATGGATGGATGGCTGGATGGAATATTGTGTGATTACAATAAAATCAATAAAAGAAAAGCACACAAAGCAATGGTTTCACAGATAAATCAACATAAAAAAAAAAAAAAATCTCAGAAAAGGCGTGGAAGGCAGCCATGAAAAGAATTCACTCGAACTCCATATGTGCAAAGCTTACGGTTATTCAACTTAAAATCATCTATCAAGTATATCTCTCTCGTTTAAAATTGTCCAAAATGTTTCCAGGGTAAGATCCAACCTGCAAACATTGCAATCGAGCTCCAGCCTCACTGGGCCACATGTTCTGAGCGTGCGCCAAATGAACATTATTTAGGACCAAAATCTTTAAATGCCTATCAGACAGCCTTGGGGGTCACAATCCCATCTAATCCACTAACAGCTGTGTTTGGTGGGCGCACAGAGGGGCTTAAAGTGGAGAAGGACAAACAAACTGTAATGGCCTTCACTTCACTATTGGCACATAGACTGACTTGCGCCCCGTGCTGGCTGGGATTGGCTCCAGGACCCCGTGTTAGGAAACAGCAGATTGGACGATGACCGACTGGTCTTGCTCAACTGGAAGAATCCTAACTCTCCTCTGTTAAGTCAGTGGGTAACTGATGTTACAGTGGTGTGAAAAACTATTTGCCCCCTTCCTGATTTCTTATTCTTTTGCATGTTTGTCACACAAAATGTTTCTGATCATCAAACACATTTAAACATTAGTCAAATATAACAAGTAAACACAAAATGCAGTTTGTAAATGGTGGTTTTTATTATTTAGGGAGAAAAAAAAATCCAAACCTACATGGCCCTGTGTGAAAAAGTAATTGCCCCCTGAACCTAATAACTGATTGGGCCACCCTTAGCAGCAATAACTGCAATCAAGCGTTTGCGATAACTTGCAATGAGTCTTTTACAGCGCTCTGGAGGAATTTTGGCCCACTCATCTTTGCAAAATTGTTGTAATTCAGCTTTATTTGAGGGTTTTCTAGCATGAACCGCCTTTTTAAGGTCATGCCATAGCATCTCAATTGGATTCAGGTCAGGACTTTGACTAGGCCACTCCAAAGTCTTCAGTTTGTTTTTCTTCAGCCATTCAGAGGTGGATTTGCTGGTGTGTTTTGGGTCATTGTCCTGTTGCAGCACCCAAGATCGCTTCAGCTTGAGTTGACGAACAGATGGCCGGACATTCTCCTTCAGGATTTTTTGGTAGACAGTAGAATTCATGGTTCCATCTATCACAGCAAGCCTTCCAGGTCCTGAAGCAGCAAAACAACCTCAGACCATCACACTACCACCACCATATTTTACTGTTGGTATGATGTTCTTTTTCTGAAATGCTGTGTTCCTTTTACGCCAGATGTAACGGGACATTTGCCTTCCAAAAAGTTCAACTTTTGACTCATCAGTCCACAAGGTATTTTCCCAAAAGTCTTGGCAATCATTGAGATGTTTCTTAGCAAAATTGAGACGAGCCCTAATGTTCTTTTTGCTTAACAGTGGTTTGCGTCTTGGAAATCTGCCATGCAGGCCGTTTTTGCCCAGTCTCTTTCTTAAGGTGGAGTCGTGAACACTGACCTTAATTGAGGCAAGTGAGGCCTGCAGTTCTTTAGACGTTGTCCTGGGGTCTTTTGTGACCTCTCGGATGAGTCGTCTCTGCGCTCTTGGGGTAATTTTGGTCGGCCGGCCACTCCTGGGAAGGTTCACCACTGTTCCATGTTTTTGCCATTTGTGGATAATGGCTCTCACTGTGGTTCGCTGGAGTCCCAAAGCTTTAGAAATGGCTTTATAACCTTTACCAGACTGATAGATCTCAATTACTTCTGTTCTCATTTGTTCCTGAATTTCTTTGGATCTTGGCATGATGTCTAGCTTTTGAGGTGCTTTTGGTCTACTTCTCTGTGTCAGGCAGCTCCTATTTAAGTGATTTCTTGATTGAAACAGGTGTGGCAGTAATCAGGCCTGGGGGTGGCTATGGAAATTGAACTCAGGTGTGATACACCACAGTTAGGTTATTTTTTAACAAGGGGGCAATTACTTTTTCACACAGGGCCATGTAGGTTTGGATTTTTTTTCTCCCTAAATAATAAATACCATCATTTAAAAACTGCATTTTGTGTTTACTTGTGTTATATTTGACTAATGGTTAAATGTGTTTGATGATCAGAAACATTTTGTGTGACAAACATGCAAAAGAATAAGAAATCAGGAAGGGGGCAAATAGTTTTTCACACCACTGTAGATATTATCTGCAATTGGAAAAAATCAAATTCTCACTTAGAGGATCTGTGCAAAACAGTTTCAAAACCTGGCAGGATCTGATCGACAACATGTTAGAATAAGCATTTAAATTGAGGAAGCAGATTCTCTACCCTCTCTTTCGATTCTGTCTATTTTTATTCATGTACATATTTTTACTATTATTAAAGTGCTACTCTGCTGACCTAGCTCTCTTTCTTATGGGCAGGGGTTCGATTTGTTTCAAACCAGTTTTCTTAAACTTGACTCGCATGTATGGAATGTTTTTGAAGTTTAATAAAATAAAATATATATAAAAAAAAAAAAAAGAAAAGCAGGGAGATGATGTCAAAAAAGTATCGGATTTGTCTTTTCTGAAAGTTGATTAAAATAAATTCGGAACATTTTTGACTCACCCGCCTCGTAAATGCATTCGCTCTAGCGGCTCTGAGCAGGCTGCTTTAGGTGTAGGAAGGAGACTTGGCAGCGAGCTGAAGCTGCTAAACAGATCACTGCCAAGCTGAAGCAAAGCCAGAGCTGCGTGGATGCAGGAGTGTCATTAATGCACTCTGTACAGTCATGGCTGCTTCACTGTGCCTGCCCAGCCTACACTCCTCCACGGCATATTTAACAGCTTTCTTCACACTCTCTTATGTTCCTCCAGCGGGTCAGTCTGACTTTCTCAGTGCATTACTAAGCAGCATCACTGGAAACAGTAGGGGTGGGTTGATTTAAAAGAACAATGCCGACGTTTCTTAAAGGACTGAGCCGACATCTTTATTTTAGTAAATCAGTGAATAGTGTAGTATTTCTAGATTTGCACAATGGAATGGACAGGCACCTGCCCTTGTAGTTGGCTGGTCCGGCCTAGCACTTAGAGGGATTGTTCAGTCCCACTTCTGCAAATACAAAGTGAGCTAAAATGAAGTACCCCATTGCTCAAGGTCTTTGCGTGAGGTAGAGGCAGCTGAGTGATTTGGGGTGGGATGGTGGGACCTTTGATAGGCAATCCCTTGTAGTTTTCAGTCGTCAACGTGCCTTGGTCCGGTGCACACCGTGTTTTCACTGTCGAAATGTTCTTCAAAAACAACAAACCCATCATTGCTAAGCAACGCACCTTCTGAATGCACTTGAGCATTCCTCCTAACAGTGACATCCCAGTTCTAGTCAATTCTGCATTGAGAAACACATCCCAGGGAGAAAGAGCACCCCCTGCTGGATACAGATGGTGACCAAACTATTCAACCTTCAATCAGCACCCATATTGATGGATCAAGGACTTCTTAACAAACCAACCACAGGCTGCTAAGTCTGAGGACCAACACGCTCTCCAACCCTGACACTTAGCACTGGAGCTCCACAGGGCTGCGTGCCGAGTCCTCTTCTTTATTCCTTAGTAGCTGCTCCCCACGGCTCTGCCCACGTATACGTCCTGGGAGCGTACCAGGTGGCTTATCAAGATTATTTGGAATCACTCCCAGGTGTGGTAGAAGTTCCCTACAGATCCACTGTAGATGAAGGCACATCAAGCTTCGACTGTATACAACACATTAGAACAATCTGGACAAGAATAAACCATTCTCACGTGCAACCTCTCAGTAGAATGGGTCACACTGAAGAGTCCAGTGACTTTAACACTAGAATAGAATGCCTTTTATTGTCACTATACACATGTACAATGAGATTAAAAGCAGCTCCTTCAGTGCAGACATATATGTAGAACACAAGTAAATAAACAAATGGTGCAAAAAGTTGCAAAAAAAAGTTCTGTGACGCTATATACAAATGGAAAGAATAATAACTAAATCAAATAATTGCACATTATTTAAATACTGGAAAGAATAAATAACTATTTCACTATTGGGTTATTGCATATAATTTAAATATTGCTCAATAATGATGATCATGTACAGTGAGTAGTGGATGTTGGACCCTGAGAGTAATGATATTGTACAGTATACAGATATTGCACAGTTATTATTCAGTACCATTTAGATATTAGATATTGCACAGTTGATGGATAGAAGGAAGTCCAGGGGTTGGGGGGTTAGACTGTGTAGTCAGTGCATGTGTGAGTTTAGAATGGTTATGGCTTTTGGGAAAAAACTGTTCTTGAGTCTGTTTGTCCTTGTTGTGATGCACCTGTAGTAGCGCCTCCCTGAGGGCAGCAGGTCAAACTGATCAGAGCCAGGGTGGGCGCTGTCCTTGATGATGTTTTTTGCCCTGCTGAGGCAGCCAGAGTTGTAAATGTCCATCAGGGAGGGGAGAGGGCAGCCGATGATCTTCTGTGCTGCCTTTACTACTCGCTGAAGCCTCTCCCTGTCTGCCATGGTGCAGCTGCCGTACCATACTGTGATACAATACGTCAGCATTGAATTATCAGCATAGACAGCATAGAATTACCAGAGTCTACGAAAAAACTCGTAGATCCGGCCCACCTTAAAACCGTTCTCACCTCTTTTTTGTCTTCTAAATGTGCCGATTAAGGCGAACAGCAAAAAGCTGGCAATTCCATCCCTCACCATCACACAATGTTCACTAAGTTTGCCTTGTTTGATTATCTGGGAGTGGCTGAAGTGGAGTTTTAGAGTGGAAATAATAGATCGTTATTTGGAACACACGCATTTCATGTGTGTTCCGTTTCTACAGTAATCTGTGTAAACACATTGTTAAAACAGAAACTTTTTCATATTTTAGTAATAAATGTTACAAAATGTAGGCATAAACTATAGAATGTGTGAAGCCTGACGGCCAAACATCAAATAAACACTTTCACAAAAGGTTCAAGGATGTAACAACATCTTCCGTGGCGTAACGCTGAGATTTGCTGACTTAGCCCTGCCACGCCATAGAGACCCGAGTTTGATTCCCCGCTGGGGAGGAAGTGTCTTTTTTTTTTCTTTGTAGCTTCAAACGGACATAAAATTTATAAATTGGTATGCACTGTAAATCGTTAAGTTTAAAATGTCGATCGCAGTTATTTCTGTTGATTAATTCATGCTTTTTTACTTAGAGTCAGAACAGGAGCTTATTCAGCTTTTTCAGCTGCTGATCTGACTCTAAGTAACAGCGCCAGTATAAATCACACCCAATCTGACGCTGTTCGTTTTCAAATAATATTGCATTACTTCGACGATGTTTTCTGATTGGTACTATTCGCGTCGTAAAATGATTTCTTCAAAATGTCACATATATTTGTTTTGAGATAATGAATGACATTGGCAAAGAGATCACAGCTACATTCTCACCCCTGATAGCAAAACCAAAAATATTGTATATTCAAGATGCCCTCGGATACGAAAGCTCTCAATATAAATTCTTCTCAATACAAATTATTATTTGTCCTGGTTCACTACTACACGAGCGAAGTCGCTGGGGACAGCCAGTTATAAATAATAAGCAGTTGGCTTGATTGTAAAGAGAAGCCGTAGCTCAACAAGCTCCAAGAGTTGATTCAGTTTTGGATCACTCAGGGGGATTAAGGTAGGGAGGTGCAGCCCACCCCGGCCGGCAGGGTCAGCCCTTAATGGCGTGTCAGTCTATCCCAGGGCCCACTCAGGAACACTCCAGCATTCACTAGAATTTGGACCAGCACTTAAATAAAAACAACAGACACATCATTAGCAAAAAAACCTGAAGAGGTGTATCCTAAAATAAAATGTGTAAGGACACCACAGTCAGCTGTTAATGCTACAGAGATCACAAAAAAAACCGAGGAAGAAAACTGAGCTAAGAATGGATTCTAATTACACTGAGAAATACTCTCCAACTCACAGAACCCAAATCAGAGCTGCATGGCTGACGAATATCCCACCAGCACTGGACACAAGGGCAGGAAGGAGCCCTGACCAATAAGGTCGTCACACAAGGCCAATTGGGAATCGCCAGTGAACCAAACTGGCATGTCTCTGGGGATGTGAGAAGAATACTGGGAGGAAATCCAGCACAGACACTGGGAGAACATGCAGACTTCACACATTCTAATGATCAGACATGACATTCAAATCCAGTATTGCCCAAGCTGGGGGGCAGCACTGCTAACCACACACACACCCCGCAGGCCATTCCAGGGCTATTATCATATACATCCATCCATCCATTTTCCAACCCGCTGAATCCGAACACAGGGTCACGGGGGTCTGCTGGAGCCAATCCCAGCCAACACAGGGCACAAGGCAGGAACCAATCCTGGGCAGGGTGCCAACCCACCACAGTTATCATATACAGTGCCCCCCATAATGTTTGGGACATATTTCTTCTTAACGTTATTCAAGGCAGCTGATTTATAAGGGCCTGTGTATAAAAAGTGGTGTGTGACCAAAAATGTCTGCAAATCCCCTTAAATGAAAGCCTGTGATGTGCACTTTAATTACATTTAAATTGTTTGATTTTGTAATTTTAAACTAAAATTAAATCAAGGAGAAATGCGTCTTTGTCCCAAACATTCTGGAGAGCACCCTATTTGGCAGACATCTTTATTCACTATGACCTGTGAGATCAGTGCCCATATTTATCGAGCATCTCAGAATTAGGAGCGGAACTAAAAGTCCGATTAGGATAAGAATTTGCTCAATTCAGGGTAGGACATGAGAAGCAGTTTACAAGGCATTTCAGAACGAATGACGTCACAATTTTAATGCTACCCCGGGTCACAGACTGGCGCTCGTAATGATGTCTTGCAGTTTTCTGGTGCTAACACTAAGGCTAGGGATATACGAGGGGCGTTCAATAATTTATGCCTCAGTAGGAAAGAAAAGAGTTTTCAAAAAAAAATTATTTTCCAATCTAGCCCCCTGATGGCTCCATACGCTTCATTCGCTTTTCCTGCAATGACTTTAACCCCCTTGGAAAAAAGATCTTCTGTCCGACCTTCAAACCAGGACTGCCTTGACGTCTTCATCACTTGAAAACTGCTGTCCACGGAGAGATTTCTTCAAAACTGAAAACAAGAAATAATCAGAGGGCCGGGTCAGGACTGTAGGGTGGATGGTTCAGCTACTGGAACCCACCTTCTCGGATGGTAGCCTGAGATTGACGTGACATGTGATTTGGCGCATTGTTGTGCTGCGAGTTTTCCTCGTCTTTTCTCTTTGATTGACTCCAGCAGAGCGATCGTTGTCTTGGCGTAGCTCTCCATAAACCGGTTATGGCTGTCTTGTGGTTGTGGCATGAACTCCAGGAGCAAAAGTCCCTCAATATCCCAGAAGACAGTTGCCATGACTGCCTGCAGATTTTTCTGTCTTGAACTTTTTTGGGGTGGGGGATGACTTGTGCTTCCACTGCATTGACTCCATTTTGGACTCAGAATCTCTGTGATAGACCCGAGTCTCATCTCCAGTCACTAAACGATGGAAAAAAATTTCACTTGGTCTTCATAGAGCATCTCCAAGTTCTCCTGACAGCACTGGAGCCTCATGGCCTTCTAAAATGGCGTCAGCATTCTTGGAGCCCATCTTGCACTGACCTTTGACATGGCCAACTTTTCATGAATTATTTTCCAAACTGTACCTGCCTAGATGACCGTTTCTTCAGCTATTCAGGAAACTTTAATTCGTCTGTCTGCCAAAATGAAATCCTCGACTTTCTTGCATATTTCTGTGGAAGTTGCTTCCACTGGCCATCCAGTGTGAGGGTCCTCTTCAATGGACTATCTACCCAACTTAAACTGCTTGGTCCAAAAATGAACTTTGTAGGATGATGGGGCAGACTGACCATAAACTGTAGTCATGCTTTCCTGGATCTCCTTTGGCTTTTTCCCTTCTTATGTCCACCACACCACTTGGTCACTTATGCCAGGTGTCTGTGGTTCTCTGTGTGAAGAAAAACTTCCTAATGTTTGCGCGACATTTACCCTTCACAAGTTTCCAACTGTGTCCCCGTGTTCTTGATGAACTCATTTTAAAGTCACCGTCTTGATCCACTGGACTAATTCCATTCATTATTTTAAACACTTCACTCATGTCTCCTCTTAATTTTCTTTTGCTTAAACTGTAAAGGCTCAGCTCTTTTAATCTTTTCTCATAACTCATCCCCTGTAGCCCTCTAATCAGCTGAGTCGCTCTTCTCTGGACCTTTTCTTGTGCTGTTATGTCCTTTTTGTAGCCTGGAGACCAAAAAACTGCACCCAGGACTCCAGATGAGGCCTCACCAGTGTGTTATAAAGACTGAGCAAAACCTCCTGTGACTTGTACTCCACACATCAAGGCGCTATATAACCAGACATTCTGTTAGCCTTCTTAATGGCTTCTGTCTGGCAATTCATAGTGTCGAGTCCACTACGACTCCTAAATCCTCCTCATAAGGTGTACTGTCGATTTTCAGACCTCCTATTTTATTTACAAATCTAACTATTGTACTTATTTTGTGAAATTCTTTACATTTACTGGCATTAAATTTCATCTGCCACAAATCTGCTCAGGCCTGTATACTGTTCAAGTACATCTGTGATCATTCAATGGATTTGAGATTATCTGCCAGTCCAACTTTTTTCACTTTTTTCTCTTCACTTTCCTTCCAAGTATTTAATTAAACCAAATAGTGCGTGATAAATACACACAGGTGTAAATGAAAACAAGCTAAATGGAGAAATGCTGGTCTCTTTTGTCATTTGCATGGTATTGCTAATTAGGAACAATTAAAATCCAAGAATACAGCTGTTTACGACTAAAATAAGCAATAAGGGTTCAAAATCTTAACGAGTGAGACAACTAAAGTGAAGTAGAAGTGTTACTTGAGCAATAAGGGCTTCTTATTAAGCAATTGGGTTGGAACAAAAACCTGCACCCACTGCGGCCCTCCAGGACTGAATCTGCCCACCCCTGGTCTAGATAAATAACATCATAAGTTCCACTCTGCTCATATCCTTTTGTTGCCTCCTCATAGAATTCCAGCATATTTGTAAAACTCCGTCTTCTGACCCCACGCTGAATATTCAGTTAAACTTCTGTCCTTGCCAGGTGTTGCTCAATCTTATCCTTAATTATTCCTTCCATTAATTTTCCGGTGATGCACGTTAAGCTTACTGGCCTATAGTTACTTGGAACTGCCCCCTCACTCTTTTAATAAAAGGGGTAAATGTTTGCCACTTTCCAGTCCTTCAGACTTTCCCCATTCCCCTAAAAATATACGTCAAGGGTTTATATCTGTACTTGTTGACCTCCATAAGAACTTGAGGATAAACACTATCTGCTCCTGGTGATTTATTTGATTTCAGCCTATTTAATCTATGCTGCACTTCTCCCTCTACAACAGGGGTGTCAAACTCCAGGCCTGGAGGGCCGCAGTGGCCGCAGGTTTTCATTCTAACCTTTTTCATAACAAGTGACCCGTCTTCACTGCTGATTAACTTCTTTTCTTTAGCCCTGTTTTAAGGATTCAGTCCCCTGAATTGATTCTTTTCTTCATTAAATGACAGCCAAACAGAAATTAGAAGTGAAACGAGCCGACAGAGTATCAATTAAACTGGGGATTCAAACTCCACTGCGGTGGGTTGGCGGCCTGCCCGGGGTTTGCTTCCTGCCTTGCGCCCTGTGTTGGCTGGGATTGGCTCAAAGCAGACCCCCATGACCCTGTAGTTAGGATGGATAATGGATGGATGGATGGATGGATTCAAACTCCAACCAATTTCACTCCAACCAGTTTCTTAATGAGAAGCTGATTCTTGCTGTTAATTAAACTCGTTATTTAATTCCAGGGCTCGTTGCTGCTCTCATTCTGCCACAGCAGACATTTCCAAAACTGTTGATTTTCTGTTTTACTAAGACCTTCACCTTTCTTTATTTTCAGCTATTGTGTGATGTGCACAGGTTAGCTGGTCATGTGGCAGCTTGTTTTGTGTCTCATTATTGTTTGGCTGCTAATTAAGAACAAAAAAACAACTGAGGGGTCTGAGTCACGTCAATTAAAACAAAGGCAAAAGAAGTTAAAGAAGCAGCAAAAACTGACCACTAATTAACTCTTTCAGGGCTGATGTCTACTTTTGTCAAAATTCAGGGGTAGAGGATGATAATCAGCTATAAACTGCAACAAAACCCACCCTTACGTTTTAGTTCGACTCTTTTTGCTAGAAGGAAAGTTACATAGCTTTGTTGATATAACCTCGTTTACCTACACGTGCGTGAGTAGTGAAGAACAAACAACCTCTAAAATAGCATCGATATCTGGCGAGAGACCAAAGTGAATGTGCAAGGCATGGACGTTTTACATAATTTCATTGAGTAGGACTCTGACTTGTTGGACTCAGAGTTTGATGCAAGTGCTCTGGAGGTGAGTGAGGTACCAGCATCATCTGATTGGTCCCCATCTGATCATGGCGCTGAACACTTTCGTATTGCAGCGTTCGCCTGGGAGGACCACCACTTATGATGACAGGAGGTACCAACCATACTGCGTCACACTGCGACCACCACTGCCACCCACGTGCTGTGTGAAGACAGGCAGGCAGCTGGCCCACCATGCATTCCTGCTGAACAGCAAGGTGCCCCTGTGCAGCCACTACCACCAAAGATGCCAAACACGCAACAACAGCAGCCACAGCACATAGTAAACAGACATTTTACGTTGATTTATTTGTGAAAGCATTGCGCCTTGTGTGCTTTTCAGAAAACTGAGTTTTTTGGAAAAAATATTCAGCCCTCAAAAGAGTTAAGGAGACGGTTAGAATGAAAACCTGCACCCACAGCGGCCCTCCAGGACCAGAGTCCGACACCCCTGCTCTACAACTTACTCCTTTTACAGCTGGGAGGTTATCCACTTCCTCACATGTCAAGAACTCAGAAGAATGCAAGTTTATGGCCTTCTTTAGAATTTGTCTTTTAAATTAAAAAGCAAGACGCACTTATTCATGCTAAACCTGGAGCTAAACTGAGAAATTGTAGGTTGAATTAGCCCTTGGATTTAAAGGCTGAGCTGGAACAAAAACCAAGATACCACTGTAGTCCTCTAGGACTTGGAGTACCCTGTACTGTATTTATGGATTATTACGGCCCTGAGTTTCTTGCCTTTCATTTCCTTAAATAACTCCCAGTATGGCTGTTGTCTTGTCTCAGCAAGGCGCACACTTCACTAAAGGTTGATTATTATTAAGCCTGCCAAAGGCAGCATATGTGCATTTCAAACGAGCACACGTGGGCCTGGCAGGCAGCGTTTGTCTCCAGTTTCTTTCCAGCACCACAAATGCACACGTGCTGAATCTGCCAAAGCCGTTTAACCATAGCGATCGGCCCACAAAAAGAAGGAGGGAGGATAACCAGAGGGGAACCCGAGTCGACCTGCGGCCAGTGCCGCCAAGATATCGGCCAAGTACAGGTGCATCTCAATAAACTAGAATATCATTGAAAAGTTCATTTATTTCAGTAATTCAATTCAAAAGGTGAAACTCCTATATGATATGGATTCATTACACACAGAGTGATGCATTTCAACCATTTATTTCTTTTCATTTTGCTGATTATGGCCTATGGATAATGAAAACCCAAAATTCAGTATCTCAGAAATTAGAATTTTACATAAGATAAAAAAAAAAAGATTTTTAATACAGAAATGTTGGCCTACTGAACAGTCTGTCCATGTACGCCCTCAATACTCGGTCGGGGCTCCTTTTGCATGAATTACTGGCATGGAGGTGATCAGCCTGTGGCACTGCTGAGCTGTTATGGAAGCCCAGGAGCCTTCAGCTCATCTGCATTGTTGGCTCTGCTTTTTCTCATCTTCCTCTTTATAGATTCCCTATGAGGTTTAGGTCAGGCGAGTTTGCTGGCCAACCAAACGCAGTGATTCCCACCATGGTCATTAAAACCATAGACATAGAATTACTAGACGCCTCATGACCAGCAGCATCGTACGTCACCGTCGCCGCCATATTGCGAGTGGCACTGCTATGGAGTGAAGTAATTAATAAAGATGCCTCACGCATGTGCTGCTTGGGATTGTACAAACCGCTGTACGCTCCAAACCAGATCACAGGGATTACATTTCATAGGTAAAGCTAAACAATTGTTTTAGTTATATTTGGCCATTTGAAAATTCCAGTTTTATAATCTTAACTTTGGCAATGCCAGGCTAAGCTAGCAAAGCTATGCATTTATGTGCTCAAGTGAGCCTCCAAACAACGTTTTGGCTAAACGTATTTACTCACTATGTAGATTGTTGTTAGCTGTTAACATTTCTCAAACTTTGAAAGTTTCCCAAAGAAATCCACATCATGAAGCAGTGGGAGGTAAGCCCTTAGACGGGATTTTGAGAAAGCTGTCCTGTGACGTGTGCCGTGCTAGTTTGGTAACAGATGCTGTACCGGCATCATATGATCAAAGCTACCACTCACTCACATTGAAAAACAAAGGGGGTTTGATGATTCCTTCTGAGGGTCCAGTCAAGGTGGTCAAAGTAGCTGAGCGTGTTATCCGACAGTCGACATTAGGGCAAGCTGTCAGTGTATCTTTGATCAATTAGTTTGTTTGGGCTGAGATTGGTTCAGATGTTGTGTTTTTTCTCAAGGAGCACATCGAGGAAACACAGTTTGAAACTGAAAACCATCATTTTATGCTCATGTCTTTAGTTGTGTCCGTCTTCCACAAACTAAGGCTGCACCATATTGCCAGACTGAATACTCTCAAATTACAGAGTGGCAACACACGGAAAAAGCTATGGAAGACAGTTCTGTTTCATGGATTTTAGATCCTATCCTGTATACAGTAACCCTCGCTATATCGCGCTTCGACTTTCGTGGCTTCACTCTATCGTGGATTTTATATGTAAGCATATTTAAATATATATCGCAGATTTTTTGCTGGTTCGCGGATTTCTGCGGACAATGGGTCTTTTAATTTCTTGTACACGCTTCCTCAGTTGGTTTGCCCAGTTGATTTCATACAAGGGACGCTATTGGCAGATGGCTGAGAAGCTACCCAACCAGAGCACGTATTCCGTATTAAATAAAACTCCTCAAATATATTGTGAGCACGAGGGCTGTTCGCACCCCTAGACGATACGGACGCTCGTCTAAAAATGGTGAAAGATTATCTTCACATTGCTCCCTTCCGTGCAGCTGCTTTGTCAAGCGATATGCTTCCCGCACGGTGCTTTGCATACTTAAAAGCTCAAACGGCACGTATTGATTTTTGACTGTTTGTTTTTCTCTGTCTCCCTCACTCTCTCTGACATTCTCTGCTCCTGACGGATGGGGTGTGAGCAGAGGGGCTGTTCGCACACCTAGAGGATACGAACGCTCCTCTAAAAAATGCTGAAAGACTACCTTTACATTGCTCACTTCCTAGCAGCTGCTTTGTCCGGCGGTGCTTCGCATACTTAAAAACTCTAACAGCACCTATTGATTCTTGATTGTTTGCTTTTCTCTTTTTCTCTCACTCTCTGACATTCTCTGCTCCTGACGCGCACTCCTTTGAAGAGGAAGATATGTTTGCATTCTTTTAATTGTGAGACGGGACTGTCATCTCTGTCTTGTCATGGAGCACAGTTTATACTTTTGAAAAAGAGACAAATGTTTGTTTGCAGTGTTTGAATAACGTTCCTGTCTCTCTACAACCTCCTGTGTTTTTGTTAGGGATGCACCGATACCACTTTTTTGGAAAACGAGTACGAGTACGAGTACTTGCATTTCAGTACTCGCCGATACCGAGTACTTGCCGATACCGAGTACTTAATAAAAACATGATTTAAATTTACAGGTAACAGCTTTAGTCATATAATTTAACAAAAAAAACAAGAAACTCTCGTCTATCCACTGGGAGGTTAGGCTAATTAGCGACACGGGGCTAACACTGCTTGTCCAAATATCCGTGGTGAAACTAAACGCAGAGGAGGCTTGCAGTAGGCTGTGGATATGTTTTTTCACGGAGTCGTGTAGTTTAGGCAGCTCCGTGTCAGTCATGTAGCGGTGGCTTGGGATATCATATCTGGGCTCCAGAACATGGAGGAGACGCAGGAATCCCACATTTTCTACCTCCGAGAGTGGCTGGTCACTCAATGCAATGTACTCGATAATTGCCTGTGTTATTTTCACAGCACGTGGATTGTCTCTGGACATTTTCTCTCGTCTTGCAAGAGTTTGCTGCAGCGTGGGTTGTGTTGGTTTAGAAGCGTGGGTAAACTCTTTGTACTCGTTGTCGTGTTGGGATTTTAGGTGCTTGATTAAATTACTTGTGTTAAATGCGCTACCTTTTGAGCCTCCTCTGGACAATTTCGCTGAGCACAATTTGCAGTCCGCCTTTGTTTTGTCGTCTTCATTCACTTTGAAATAGTTCCACACGGCTGACATGTCTCGCCTCACCTTGCCTTCTCCCCGCTCTGAGCTGCAGCCAGGGCCTGGGGGCGGGCACTCGGCGCCTGTGATTAACCCCTTACACGCCGCTCAAACATAGACATTTCTCAGACCGTGGTATCGGTCCCCGGTATCGGGGGACTTTTAACGAGTATGAGTACTTTAGAAAATGTGGTATCGAGGCCGATACCAGATACTCGTTTCGGTATCGTTGCATCCCTAGTTTCTGTGCAAATCTGTGACCCAAGCGTGACAATAGAAAAATAACCATATAAACATATGGTTTCTACTTCGCGGATTTTCACCTTTCGCGGGGGGTTCTGGAACGCAACCCCCGCGATGGAGGAGGGATTACTGCATATTTAAGTAAACCACATAGTGTGTGTGAGAGAGAGAGATTGAGAGAGGAATGAGTGAAATGTTTTCAGAAATTATTAAGCCAATTTGTATAAAATAAAATTCTTTATTTTTGTCATTGAGTGTATCATTTCACTGTTAAAAGAAAGATAAACAAAGATAACTGGCAGTAACAGTGCAAAATTCACACTTGGTATGCCAGTTTGAAAAGATAAGTTTTGAGGGCAGTTTTAAAATGTGTTATTGAATCGAGCGGACGGATATGAGAGGGAAGAGAATTCCAGAGTTGAGGAGCACAATGAGAGACACTCGAGCTCCCATAGCACGGAGTCTGATGTGCAGTACAGAAAGTCGAGCTGCAGATGAGGATCTGAGTGAACGAGAGGAGTGTCAGTCTGTAGGAGATCAGTGAGGTTGTGGAGAGCTTTAAATGTTCAGAGCGGTACTTAGTATTGTATTCTGTAGTTAACAGGGAGCCAGTGAAGTTGACAGAGAATCGGTGTGATATGTTCAGTGGATTTACAACAGCAGGTTATTATCCTGGCAGCAGAATTTTGAAGAAGTTGTAAGCGATGGATACGTTTTTTGGGATGCCAGATAGAATAGCATTACAGTAATCTATACGTGAGGTGACTCGGCATTAACCGATACTTCAGTACTGTGTTGTGTACAACCCCAATTCCAATGAAGTTGGGACGTTGTGTAAAATGTAAATAAAAACAGAATACAATGATTTGCAAATCCTTTTCAACCTATATTCAATTGAATACGCTACGAAGACAAGATATCGAATGTTCAAACTGATCTTCACTCATTTTGAATCTGATGCCTGCAACACGTTCCAAAAAAGCTGGGACAGGGGCAGCAAAAGACTGGGAAAGTTGAGGAATGTTCAAAAAACACCTGTTGTGAACATTCCACAGGTGAACAGGTTAATTGGAAACAGGTGTTTGTCATGATTGGGTATAAAAGGAGAATCCCCAAAAGGCTCAGTCGTTCACAAGCAAGGATGGGGCGAGGTTCACCACTTTGTGAACAACTGCTTGGGAAAATAGTCCAGCAGTTTAAGAACAACGTTTCTCAACGTACAATTGCAAAGAATCTAGGGATTTTATCATCTACACTCCATAATATCATCAAAAGATTCAGAGAATCTGGAGAAATCTCTGCACGTAAGCGGCAAGGCCGATATACCAACACTGGATGCCCGTGACCTTCGATCCCTCAGGCGGCACTGCATTGAGAACCGACATCATTCTGTAAAGGATATTACCACGTGGGCTCAGGAATACTTCAGAAAACCATCATCAGTTAACACAGCTCGTCGCTACATCTACAAGTGCAAGTTAAAACTCTACCATGCAAAGCGAAAGCCATATATCAACAACACCCAGAAACGCCGCCGGCTTCTCTGGGCCCGAGCTCATCTGAGATGGACTGACGCAAAGTGGAAAAGTGTGCTGTGGTCTGACGAGTCCACATTTCAAATTGTTTTTGGAAATCATGGACGTCGTGTCCTCCGGGCCAAAGAGGAAAAGGACCATCCGGATTGTTATCAGCGCAAAGTTCAAAAGCCAGCATCTGTGATGGTATGGGGGTGTGTTAGTGCCCATGGCATGGGTAACTTGCACATCTGTGAAGGCACCATTAATGCTGAAAGGTACATACAGGTTTTGGAGCAACATATGCTGCCATCCAAGCGACGTCTTTTTCAGGGACATCCCTGCTTATTTCAGCAGGACAATGTGAAGCCACATCATGTGTTACAACAGAGTAGCTTCGTAGTAAAAGAGTGCGGGTACTAGACTGGCCTGCCTGCAGTCCACACCTGTCTCCCATTGAAAATGTGTGGCACATTATGAAGCGCAAAATACGACAAAAGAGACCCCGGACTGTTGAGCAACTGAAGTTGTACAATCAAGCAAGAATGGGAAAGAATTCCACCTACACATCTTCAACAATTAGTGTCCTCAGTTCCCAAACGCTCATTGAGTGTTGTTAAAAGGAAAAGTGATATAACACAGTGGTAAACATGACCCTGTCCCAGCTTTTATGGAACGTGTTGCAGGCATCAAATTCAAAATGAGTGAAGATTTGCAAAACAACAATAAAGTTTATCAGTTTGAACATTCGATATCTTGTCTTCGTAGTGTATTCAATTGAATATAGGTTGAAAAGGATTTGCAAATCATTGTATTCTGTTTTTATTTACGTTTTACACAACGTCCCAACTTCATTGGAATTGGGGTTGTAAGAACAGGACAAAGTCTAGAAATGTTTCGGAGATGGAAGAAGGCAGTCCGAGAAATGTTACTTATATGGGAGGAATTATTTAATAATAATTATTATTGTTATTTAATATTTGCAATTATTAGTGTATAAATGGATATAAATAATTGCATTTAAACGAATCGCCAAAATCTGTTTTGTGTGTAAACGATACTGTTTTAAACGTTATTGTTTTTTCATCAGAAAACCCGGTTTCCACGTTTACCAGTACTAGTTTAAATGGCACTTTTGTCACTCGCAATATGACAGACGCGCTGACGTATCGTGTCAACTGGGCAACACAATGAATGCGGTGTCTACCTACATATGTCTATGATTACACCACGTATTGGCAGTGTGGGCAGGTGTCACGTCCTGCTGGAAAATGAAATCGGCATCTCCATCAAGCTTGTCAGCAGAGGGTAGCATGAAGTGCTCTAAAATGTCCTGGTAGACGTCTGGCTGCACTGACTTTGGACTTGATAAATAAAACAGAAGAGGACCAACACCAGCAGATGACATGGCTCCCCAAATCATCACGGACTGTGGAAACTTCACACCGGACCCTCAAGCAACTTGGATTCTGTGCCTCTCCACTCTTCCTCCAAATTAAATACAAAATTGACTTTCATCTGAAAAGAGGGACTTTGGTCCACTGAGCTGTTAACAGTCCAGTCCGTTATTCTCCTTAGCTCAGGTAAGACGCTTCTGACGTTGACTCTGGTTGACACAAGGAATGTTGTGACAGTTGTAGCCCACGTCCCCGATACACGTCTATGTATGGTGGCTCTTGAAGCACTGACTTCAACCGCAGTCCACTCCTTGGGAATCTCCCCCAAATTCTGTGCTTCACAATCCTCTCCAGGCTGCGGTTAGCCCTGTTGCTTGTGCACCTTTTTCTGCCCCATTTTTTCCTTCTATTCATATTCTTGGATACGGCACTCTAAACAGCCAGCGTGTTTAGCAGTGACCTTTTGTGGCTTCTCCTTCTTATGGAGGGTCTCAGTGACTGTCTTCTGGACAACCATCAAGTCAGCAGTCTGATTGTGTGGCCTACTGAACCAGACTGAGAGACCATTTCATGGCTCAGGACCCCTTTGCAAGTGTTTTGGGTTCGTTAGCTGAGTGGAGTGGGACACCAGGAGTCTACAATATGGAACTTTGTCACAATATTCTAATTTTCTGAGATATTGAATTTTGAGTTTCCATTACCTGTAGGCCATAATCAGCAAAATGAAAAGAAATAAACACTTGAAATACGTCACTCTGTGTGTAATGAATCTATATCATATAGGAGTTTCACTTTTTGAACTGAATTATTGAAATAAATTAACTTTTCCATGATATTCTAATTGCGGTGGGCTGGCGCTGTGCCCGGGGTTTGTTTCCTGCTTTGCGCCCTGTGCTGGCTGGGATTGGTTCAAGCAACCCCCTAGACCATGTAGTTAAGATATGGTAGGTTGAATAATGGATGGATGGATGGTATTCTAATTTATTGGGATGCCCCTGTAGACAAGAATTAAAGCAAATGTGAATCCAAGGTATACACATATCGACCAAAATCATCTGAACACACCAGATGGGATGTTATAACCCACTCTACATAATTACAATATAGTTTTTTACAATATTTCAATTCAATCAGGGCGCCACTGAAAATCGTTCCACGTGCCACGCAGGTTGCCGACCCCTGCCCTAGACTGTGTACCCATCACCCCCAACCCTATGGTCAACAGAGAACTGCTCATCAACCTAACGCACATACCTTTGAACACTCCACACCGACAGCAATCGGACATGGGATTTGAACCCAGGATAACAGATCCGTGAGCCTGCGGGGTTAACTATTCGCTTCACTGTGCCGCCCTATGTTTCCTTTTAGGGGGCGATATAGCTCCCTAGTTTGAATAAGTTCTTTGACAATTGCGGCGTTTGAATTTAGCCACAATCCTGCCGACTACACCATTTTGTTTCTTTTTAGGGGGCGATATAGCTCCCTAGTTGGAATACGTTCTTTTAAAATTGCGGTGTTTTAATTTAGCCACAATCCTGCCGACTACGCCATTTTGTTTCCTTTTAGGGGCGATATAGCTCCCTAGTTGGAATAAGTTCTTTGAAAATTGCGGCATTTTATTTTAGCCACAATCCTGCCGACTACACCATTTTGTTTCCTTTTAGGGGGCGATATAGCTCCCTAGTTGGAATAAGTTCATTTAAAATTGCGGCGTTTTAATTTAGCCACAATCCTGCCGACTACGCCATTTTGTTTCCTTTTAGGGGGCGATATAGCTCCCTAGTTGGAATAAGTTCTTTGAAAATTGTGGCATTTTATTTTAGTCACAATCCTGCCGACTACGCCATTTTGTTTCCTTTTAGGGGGCGATATAGCTCCCTAAGTGGAATAAGTTCTTTTAAAATTGCGGTGTTTTAAGTAACCGAAAAATATATAGATATGATATAAAAGGCGATATCCCCTCCCATAGTGATACGGCGGTAAAAATCACATAAGAGAAAATAACTTAGCTTTCTTTGAAGACGATTTACGCGGCATAACAGACAGGAAGCCATGACAAACTTTATCAAGGTGGGATCTTGATCTATACAGTCTGCCATCTTTCGTCACTGTGCTGAAAGGATTTTCAGGACGGATGACATAATCTTCCGTCCATCGGCTTCGAAGTGTTTGGCTGCAGTCCAAGTCTTATATACTACAGTGGTGTGAAAAACTATTTGCCCCCTTCCTGATTTCTTATTCTTTTGCATGTTTGTCACACAAAATGTTTCTGATCATCAAACACATTTAACCATTAGTCAAATATAACACAAGTAAACACAAAATGCAGTTTTTAAATGATGGTTTTTATTATTTAGGGAGAAAAAAAATCCAAACCTACGTGGCCCTGTGTGAAAAAGTAATTGCCCCCTTGTTAAAAAAATAACCTAACTGTGGTGTATCACACCTGAGTTCAATTTCCGTAGCCACCCCCAGGCCTGATTACTGCCACACCTGTTTCAATCAAGAAATCACTTAAATAGGAGCTGCCTGACACAGAGAAGTAGACCAAAAGCACCTCAAAAGCTAGACATCATGCCAAGATCCAAAGAAATTCAGGAACAAATGAGAACAGAAGTAATTGAGATCTATCAGTCTGGTAAAGGTTATAAAGCCATTTCTAAAGCTTTGGGACTCCAGCAAACCACAGTGAGAGCCATTATCCACAAATGGCAAAAACATGGAACAGTGGTGAACCTTCCCAGGAGTGGCCGGCCGACCAAAATTACCCCAAGAGCGCAGAGACGACTCATCCGAGAGGTCAAAAAAGACCCCAGGACAACGTCTAAAGGACTGCAGGCCTCACTTGCCTCAATTAAGGTCAGTGTTCACGACTCCACCATAAGAAAGAGACTGGGCAAAAACGGCCTGCATGGCAGATTTCAAAGACGCAAACCACTGTTAAGCAAAAAGAACATTAGGGCTTGTCTCAATTTTGCTAAGAAACATCTCAATGATTGCCAAGACTTTTGGGAAAATACCTTGTGGACTGATGAGACAAAAGTTGAACTTTTTGGAAGGCAAATGTCCCGTTACATCTGGCGTAAAAGGAACACAGCATTTCAGAAAAAGAACATCATACCAACAGTAAAATATGGTGGTGGTAGTGTGATGGTCTGGGGTTGTTTTGCTGCTTCAGGACCTGGAAGGCTTGCTGTGATAGATGGAACCATGAATTCTACTGTCTACCAAAAAATCCTCAAGGAGAATGTCCGGCCATCTGTTCGTCAACTCAAGCTGAAGCGATCTTGGGTGCTGCAACAGGACAATGACCCAAAACACACCAGCAAATCCACCTCTGAATGGCTGAAGAAAAACAAAATGAAGACATTGGAGTGGCCTAGTCAAAGTCCTGACCTGAATCCAATTGAGATGCTATGGCATGACCTTAAAAAGGCGGTTCATGCTAGAAAACCCTCAAATAAAGCTGAATTACAACAATTTTGCAAAGATGAGTGGGCCAAAATTCCTCCAGAGCGCTGTAATAGACTCATTGCAAGTTATTGTAAACACTTGATTGCAGTTATTGCTGCTAAGGGTGGCCCAACCAGTTATTAGGTTCAGGGGGCAATTACTTTTTCACACAGGGCCATGTAGGTTTGGATTTTTTTTTCTCCCTAAATAATAAAAACCACCATTTACAAACTGCATTTTGTGTTTACTTGTGTTATATTTGACTAATGGTTAAATGTGTTTGATGATCAGAAACATTTTGTGTGACAAACATGCAAAAGAATAAGAAATCAGGAAGGGGGCAAATAGTTTTTCACACCACTGTATCTTCTCCACGTGTAGGCCCTTCTTTGGTTTCCAAACAAGGAAAGGAAAGGATTCAATTACATCTCTAACATACAGGAATAGTACAATGCCTATTTTCGCAGTTGTCCCCTTCATTCTCCAAATGCTAGACTAGCAGTTTCTAAATGCTGACAGCCCCTGTGTGCTAACTTTGGCCTGCACATGTGAGTGAATTTATAAAATAATTTCTTGTACAGAGCACAGAGACATTAAACTTACATTCTTGTTACATCCTGTAATTCAATTCATTATAATAACTATTCATGGTGGCTCTAAAATCTGTACTAACCCCTACTCTCTCTTCTGTTTCCTTTTCCAGTGTCCTTTTGGTGGTGGCTTGTGCCACTACCATCTACTCAAAGCACCGTGATGTTCCAACATTGATGGATTAAAAGCCAGAAGTCTGCATGACCACAATCATCAAGTACTTCCGTGTGAACCCTAAAAACAAATAGGACTATTTCATTTCTGTTAGGTAGAATGCCCAGAGGGGACTACGTGGTCTCGTGGCCTGGTACCCCTGCAGATTTTATTTTTTTCTCCAGCCGTCTGGAGTTTTTTTTGTTTTTTCTGTCCCCCCTGGCCATCGGACCTTACTCCTTTCTATGTTAACTAATGTTGTCTTATTTTAATTTCTTATTTTGTCTTTTATTTTTCTTTTCTTCATTATGTAAAGCACTCTGAGCTACTTTTTTGTATGAAAATGTGCTATAGAAATAAATGTTGTTGTTATAAAGACACATCAGAGCACAGGAGTCAGGTGGGTGGAGAACTTTGTGTCTCAGTGCAAAGAGAATTGTCTGCAACTCAACATCAGCAAAACCAAGTAACCGCTTAATGACTTTCGCCCCACCAAAGACCCGCTATATCTGGTCACTGCTCAAGAAGTGGACATGGTGGTGGTCCACTCCTGCAAGTGCTTGGGTGGTCCACATCAATGACAGGATGGAATGGTTTCTTGGAAGTGAAGAGGAAAGGGCAGAGCAGGCCCATCGTCCCTAGGAGGTTGCGTTCCTTTTAGATGTTGACTTTTGTTGACAATGGGGTTGAGGGTGGATGTTGACTAAAGCCAACATCAATGGGTATACATAACCTTCTCAAACCCATGCCATCCTATTTTTTTTTTTTTGTACACTTAATCCTGAGCAGGAACAAATCCTAGACGGGACACCAGCCCATCACAGGCCAGGCCAAGATAAGCATGGCTGATCCACCTAACCTTTGAAGTGCCATGAGGCAGAAACGTGCAAACTATACGTCTCACCAACTATGGAAAAACCCAGTATGTCACATCGTTCAAGTTTTCGGAAAATTGAGAAAATGATGTCACTATAATTAATGATCTCTAGATTTCATTTTTCCTGAGCTTCACATTTTTTTCCACAAATCAATACCGCCTACCATTTAAATCATGTGATCGTAATCTGACATTTTCATTGGTAGGCAGTCTTTCCTCATTGGTCAGTGGAGTTGCTAGGTTTTTGTCTTGCAGTATATAAAATACTGTGTACATACCTGCCTGTTCCATTGTGCTATAGCCGAAATGAAGACATATTTGGCCATCATCACTTGTAGCAGATTGAGTAACTCCAAAAATGAAATAAAACTCAATTACCAGGTTTTGCCATTGTATGTAAGATGTAGAGAGTACCCAGTATGAGAACCCTGGTTCCTCTACCGGGAGGTAGCAGCGTTAACACTGTGGAGCCCTCATTCTCAAACCCACTTAACCTCTCCCGATGGCACTCTGTGCAAGGCAAGAAACAGCCATGGATACAGCGCCTGTGCTCAAACTGCAGTCTATTAGCGGGCTTGCTTGGCTGCAAAGCATGCAGATCTCTCAAAGGGCACGATGACTGGCAGCTGTTCTGCTTTTAGCTGCAGGCCCCTCTCTATATTTCCTTTGACAGCAAAAAGAAATAAAAATGCCTGAGTGATTTGTGAAGAAATTTTGATACCTTAGGCAGATGGGCAAGGCAGTGTGGCCCCCTGAGTGGCTAAGGTGTTGAACGATAATTTACAAGGCTGCTGGCTTGGAATCCTCAGTTATTCCATGCAAACCTCAGCAAGCTGCGTAACCTCCCTGTGGTTTTAAGCTAAACAGACAAAAGATATAAAGAGAGGCAACACAATAAAATTAACATGAGAATTCCTGAAGCCTACGAAAAAAACTCGTAATCCCGGCCCCCCTTAAATCCCTTCGCACCTCTACCATCAGCGTCTTTTGTTTTGTAAATGTGTCGATCAGCACAAGCAGCCTGCCGTCCCATTCCTCCCTTGATGGAGCTCAACTCTCCCAGTTCAAGCCAAGGCTCCTTATCTGCATGTGAGGTTCCTGGAGTTGTAGAGGGTAAATAATACAGTATATCGTTATTTGGAACACATGCATTTCATGTGTGTTCTGTGCCTACAAAGATCTGGGTTAGTGTAGGATGGATGGAAATGCAAGAAATGCTGAACACATACCTAAAGCAGAAACTTTTTCCATGTTATACTAATAATGACACGAAATGTATAATGTGTTAAGACTTTAGTCCAAATATCAAATTAACATGTGCGCTTTTAATCAAGAATATAACCAAAGAAAAAGCATTCAATTTACATGTTGCTGTCAGTGAGGTTAAAAACCAAAGCTCAAATGTCAATCAACTGGGAGTTTACACGTATTCATGAATGGTGCAGAGGTAAGAACTGCTGCCCTATAACCCAGAGGGTACCGAATTTAAGACCGGGAGGTCCATATTTTGAGTAGTGAGATGCTTATTATTACTTTAATGTAATAAAAACATGTATTTAATTTGAGTCTGTAACACCCGGTGTAAATTTTGGCTATTTGCAAAAGTTAGCATTTTTTTTATTATTTTTCAGTATTATTCTCTCAGTGAATGTTCACATGGTATAACAAACATGCCTCTCCCTCTCCGAGTTTGATTTTGGTCTCATCTGACCATAACACTTTTTTCTACTTGGCATCAGAATCTTTAAGGTGCATTCTGGCAAAGCTCAAACAAGCCTTAAGGTGGCCTTTCTTGAGAAGTGCGACCCTCCTGAACAAGCCACACTTGTGGAGCGCTTGTGAAATTGTTGTCACCTGCACACAATGACCACTCTCTGCCATCAAATCCTGTAACTCCTTCAAAGTGGCCATTGGCCTCTTGATAGCCTCTCTTAGCACTTTACTCCTTGATGGACGGCCGGATCCAGGGAGGGTCCTAGTAGTACCAGACACTTCTTTATGATGGACTTTACTGAGCTCCTTGGGATTGATAAAGCCTTTCAGATTTTTTTGTCTCCATCTCCTGCCTTATGTCTGTCCACAACTCTGAGATCCCTGAGATCTCTTGAAAGTGGCCTGCCACCCATAATCAGTTGTTTGCGGTCAGTTGCACTACCAAGCAAGGCAATGAATGAGCCAGGAACAGCTTCACTAATCACACTCATTACAACTGATCACAAGTGGAAGGAAACCAGTAACCGCAATGGAAATGGTGGGCACTGACACCTGATTGAGTTTGGTGGGGGGGGGGTCCTTTATTCATCTCAGGATTGCGTGTTTTTGATTTTTTCAAAATTCTCCTGAACTGTAGCTGTGATGTCTTTCACTTGGATGTTAGAGATTGCATTGAGTAAGTAAAGCTAGAAAAAAATTAGTTTGTGTGCTTTCATTTAAGGCTGTAAAGCAAAAAAAAAAAGGGGAATATTTTGAAGGGGGGGGATTCTTCTCTATACCCACTGTGTGTGTGTGTGTGTGTGTGTAAGTGTATGTATATATATACAGTCATATGAAAAAGTTTGGGAGCCCCTCTCCGCCTGCATAATAATTGACTTTCCTTTCAACAAAAAAGATAACAGTGGTCTGTCTTTCATTTCCTAGGAACATCTGAGTAATGCGGTGTTTTCTGAACAACGATTTTTAGTGAAGCAGAATTTAGCTGTATGAAATTAAATCAAATGTGAAAAACTGGATGTGCACAAATGTGGGTCCCCTTGTCATTGTGCTGATTTGAATGCCTGTCACTGCTCAATGCTGATTACTTGGTTGGATGAGCTTGTTAAGCCTTGAACTTCATAGACCGGTGTGTCCATCATGGGATATAAAGATATTTAAGGTGGTCAATTACAAGTTGTGCTTCCTTCCCTTTGACTCTCCTCTGAAGAGTGACAGCATGGGATCCTCAAAGCAACTCTCCAAAGATCTGAAAACAAAGATTGTTGAGTCTCCTGGTTTAGGGGAAGGCTACAAAAAGCCATCTCAGAGGTTTAAACTGTCAGTTTCAACTGTAAGGAATGGAATCAGGAAATGGAAGGCCACAGGCACAGTTGCTGTTAAACCCAGCAGGTATGGCAGGCCAAGAAAAATACAGGAGCGGCATATGAGCAGGATTGTGAGAATGGTGACAGACAACCCACAGATCACCTCCAAAGACCTGCAAGAACATCTTGCTGCAGATGGTGTATCTGTACATCGTTCTACAATTCAGTACAATTTGAACAAAGAACTTCTGTATGGCAGAGTGATGAGAAAGAAGCCCTTTCTGCACTCGCACCACAAACAGAGTCACTTGTTGTATGCCAATGCTCATTTAGACAAGCCAGATTCATTTTGGAACAAAGTGCTTTGGACTAATGAGACAAAAATTGAGTTATTTGGTCAGAACAAAAAGCACTTTGCATGGCGGAAGAACATCATCTCATTCCAAAAAAAACACCTGCTACCTACTGCCACATTTGGTGGAGGTTCCATCATGCTGTGGGGCTGTGTGGCTAGTTCAGGGACTGGGGCCCTTGTTAAAGTCGAAGGTCGGATGAATTCAAGCCAATATCAACAAATTCTTCAGGATAATGTTCAAGCATCAGTCACAAAGATTGAAGTTACGCAGGGGTTGGATATTCCAACAAGACAATGACCCAAAACACAGTTGGAAATCTACAAAGGCATTCATGCAAAGGGAGAAGTACAATGTTCTGGAATGGCCATCACAATCCCCCGACTTGAATATCATCGAAAATCTATGGGATGATTTGAAGCAGGCTGTCTATGCTCAGCAGCCATCAAATTTAACTAAACTAGAGAGATTTTGTATGAAGAATGGTCAACAATACCTCCATCCAGAATCCAGACACTCATCACAGGCTATAGGAGGACAGCGTCTAGAGGCTGTTAGATTTACAAAAGGAGGCTCAACTAAGTATTGATGTCATATCTCTGTTGCGGTGCCCACATTTATGCACCTGTCTAATTTTGAAATAATGCATATTGCATATTTTCTGTTAATCCAATAAACTTAATGTCACTGCTGAAATCTTACTGTTTGCATAAGACATGTCAGATATTAAAAGGAAGTTGCTACTTTGAAAGCTCAGCCAATGAGAAACAAAAATCCAAAGAACTGAGGGG
Source organism: Erpetoichthys calabaricus (assembly GCF_900747795.2). Lineage (NCBI taxonomy): Eukaryota > Metazoa > Chordata > Cladistia > Polypteriformes > Polypteridae > Erpetoichthys > Erpetoichthys calabaricus. The sequence continues at coordinate 14,282,810 of NC_041396.2, read as the reverse complement.
TTCCCAAACCTTTTCATATGACTGTATATATATATATATATATATATATATATATATATATATATATATATATATACACACACACACACACACACAGTATACCCTGAGAATGCCATTCCCACAGTGAAGTCAGGTGGTGGCAGTGTCACACTGTTGGGGACAGGAAAACAGGACTGGATTGAAGGAAAGATGGATGGCACTAAGTACTAGGGTAACTCTTGAGAAAAACCGGTCTGAGTCTGCCAGAGATTTGAGACTGGCACAAAGATTCACCTTCCAGCAGGACAATGAATGACCCTCAACATGCTGGTAAAGTGCTCTGAGGCTAAGGATCTGCGCTGGTATCCCAAAGGTTGCCGGTTCAAATCCCCATCACTGCCAAAAGAGATCCTACTCTGCTGGACCCTTGAACAAGACCCTTAACCTGTAATTGCTCCAGGGGTGCTGTACAATAGCTGACCCTGTGCTCTGATCCCAAGGGGTATGCGAAAACTAACAAATTCCTAATACAAGAAATTGTATAAGGCGAAATAAAGAACAAAAAAAAAAAAGTGACACTGGAGTGGCTTAAAGGGACACTTTGAAATGTCCTCGTCAAAGCCCAGACCTCAATCTAATGGAGAATCTGTGGCAGGACTTGAAGATGACAGGATAACAACACAACCATCGAACCTGAAGGAGTTCCAGATGTTTGGCCTTTGAGGAATGGGAGACAATCCCAGTGGTGAGGTGTGCAAAGCTAATAGAGACATCCAACAAGAGAACTGCGGCTGGAAATGCGACAAAAGGGGGGCTTGACTTTGGAAGGTGAATACCTACGCAAACGCAGGATTATTGTTTGTGTTCCAATAAAAACATTTTGGCACTTTCAAATGGTAGGCATGTTGTGTAAATCAAATGATGCTAACCCCCCTAAAATCCATTTGAATTCCTGACTGTAACACGACAAAAGAGAACAAATGCTGATGCGTGGGGCGAATTATCTTCGCAAGGCACTGTGGGTAGGAATGGCACTATACAGCAGCTAGTGAGAAGTGGAAATGGAGAGATACACCAGACAAACTGATTGGTCCCAAAAAGGGGAACTTCAGTAGACCGCAATACAAGCACGTCAAAGCATCAAACAAGCCCACCCTAAACGCCCGCTCAGATCACCATTCGTAAACTGTTAAGCATTTCAAAGCTGAATTTTTTGCTCTTCTGCAAATCGTTCCAACCGCAATTCACGCGACAAAACTTGCCACAAAGCAGCAGGCACAGCGTTTCTTTAATTCACAGGAATTCTTACTGAAGGCAGCTCTTTTGAAGTGAAGAGCGGTAAACAAGGAGGCAACGGGAAGGCACGAAAAGTGGGATTCGGTCTCAAGGGGCATTTTGTTCGTATTAGTGAATAATCAGCTAGGTATCAGACATGCATTTGCTCAGCAGAGAAAGCATGTAATTGCGTCTCCCCGTTTCTGTAAGCACGCCACGCGAACCGGAATGACACATCCATGGCGTGTTTACTGTAAGGATCGCTTCAAGCGTGACCAAAACCAGCTGTGCATCCATTTGGCTCTGGCTGGTGGGTTTTTTTTTTTTGCTGTTTCAAGCTTGTTACCATCATTTACTTTATTTGAATATAAAATAAAACAACGTCAGGCTGACATCGAGAGGAATATCAGCCAGCAGTGGGTCGTGTGACAACAGGACTTCCTGTCCTCGGGGCCGCCAAGTATGCCACTGTGTCAGCTTCACAGGTTCACGTTCACGCGTGCTTACAGCTGACCTTGTCGTGAGCAATCCACACAGATGATCAGTGTGCGACACACACACACACACACACACACACACACACACATATATAGGGGACCGAGGGGAGGGGAAACGGTTCCCTCTGGGTTAAAAAAAAAAAAAAAAAAGCAGTCAACACATGCAAAACGGTCTCAGCGGTATAAAACAAGAAAAAAAAGAACACCAAGCTACCTTGGGATCTACAGTACATGTAATGGGTAAAAGCATCAATGGCGGCTGTTTATAGAGGACCGTGGGCTCCTCCAGCCATCCAAGAATGCAGCGGGAAATAAATTGGGGTTGAGAATATTAAGAACACAGAGAAAAAAAAAAAAAAACAAGGAGAAGCGAGCCGAAGACACAATTAACTGGAAATCTAATTGTCTCTAATGTGTATCAGTGGCGAGCGTAGGCAGACACCGAACAAGATGAAGGCAAGAAAAAGAAAGGAAGACACTCATTAGCTAAAGGCTTTCATCTTCTCCACTTTCTGCAACTCTGAGAACTGAACTGCTGCACACTGCAATAAGGCAGGGACAACAGACAACCTTCAGCGTATAGAATGGCGGGCCAGTGTCACAGCATAAGGAGTCTGGCGTTAATGGTGACAAAGCTGAGCACACAATTAGATAGACAGACAGATGTGAAAGGCACTATACAAAAGATATATAGATAGATAGATAGATAGATAGATAGATAGATAGATAGATAGATAGATAGATAGATAGATAGATAGATAGATAGATATGAAAGGCACTATATGATAGATAGATAGATAGATAGATAGATAGATAGATAGATAGATAGATAGATAGATAGATAGATAGATAGATAGATAGATAGATAGATAGGAAAGGCACTATATAATAGATAGATAGATAGATAGATAGATAGATAGATAGATAGATAGATAGATAGATAGATAGATAGATAGATAGATAGATAGATAGATAGATAGATAGATAGATAGGAAAGGCACTATATAATAGATAGATAGATAGATAGATAGATAGATAGATAGATAGATAGATAGATAGATAGATAGATAGATAGATAGATAGATAGATAGATAGAGGCACTGTATGATACATAGACAGACCGACACAATGTTATTTTTCCTTGGGCGAAATTTGAGTTTATACAGGAACTTATTAAATAAATAAATACATAAACTGGTAGATAATTAAATAAATACACACACATTATGGTCTGAACACACACTGGAATGATTACAAAGCAAGAAAATTAAGAAGAAAGAAAGGTTCTGACTTGGCAGTCCCAGTCATGCTTACATGCCGTATAGGGACGCTGCACAGTCTTCTGAAAGTGATGTATTAATTATCTCATATATATTTCTCTTCTGGTTCGTCTCTGCTTCCACTTCAAAATCGGTCCCACCCACACGCAGCCGACACGGCATTTCTCAATTCCTATTCGTCCTCTTCCAAACCCTTCCCCACGCTGCCTGGACAGTTGTATGTTTTTGACACAGCGCAAGCTACTGAAGTACGCTTACAAAATAAAGCAAACTCTGCATGCAGCAAGAATGTACTTCTCCAGCTAGATTCCATGCTCAGAACCATCAACCCCATCAACAAACACATGCATGAAATCGCTCAGTCCAATCCAACAGCATCTGTATGAATGGTTTTCAAGGAAAACCCTGGGCAGGATTTACGACGATACAATGCCCCGACATGTCACAGCGATTTTTGTCAGAGAAGATGGCGAACCGCCTGCCTAAAGGGACATCTGCATCTATCCCATAAGCAACTCCCGTAAACAGATTTCTACGCTCAATATGAATTGCGATCCTATGGTTTACTCACTTTTATTCCCTTATGGAGACATTGGCTGGCACAATGATTTACAACATGTTCCCGATAAAAGAACCGCCAAGCGAATAAGGCTTACTCAATGCCAATTTTACGCGTACAGATTAGCAATGAGGAATACATTTAGTATTTTGCACTCCAGCGGCAAACTATTCCAACAGTACGTCGTAGATGCGTATGTTAAAACAGAGGGCGCACGTCTCAACTATCTCAGATTACATCAACAAGATCTGCGCGTGGAACAATACAAAGGACTATCAGATGCACTGCAAGCAAACGCTGAAAATAACAACGTATGTGTAGGCAAAATGATCAGATTACCGTCCACATTTACAGGAAGTCCAAGATACATGCAACAAAACTATCAGGATGCCATGGCCATAGTACGTAAATTTGGAAAGCCTGATTTATTTATCACTTTCACATGTAATCCTGCTTGGCCGGAAATTCTACATGCACTGTCGGATACCCAAAGACCAGAGCACAGACCTGATTTTGTAGTACGAGTCTTTTGGATTAAGCTGAAGGAATTACTTCTGAGACATTCTACAACATCATCATTTTGGGGTTGTTATTGTTTTCTAGGGTTAGATCTTACATTATCTGTCGTCTCCACCAAAACACCTATTCACAACTGCGTCTTTCAAAAAGTAATTTATTTCTTCTTGATTTCTGAATTCCTTCCTCACCGTTTTCCATTCCTATTCTTACACTGCCGTATGCTACGGCGGGCGTCGGCTAGTTTGATTTAACATCCACGTGTGTTGCATGTTGTGAGCATATGAGTGTACGATGTGACATGTGGATTATATGCTACGTGCAACGCAAGATTTTTTTCATGGATGTTTTTGATATTGTTTGCCGTTGCACAGCCTTAAACTTAACCAAACACGTCCACATTTGAAAGTTCGTTTGCATTTTCCATTCACTCCATTTTCCTTCATGACAACATCTTCTGAAAGCCGTTTATTAAACTATTACACTAGCCATGGTACTCTGAAGACGGGTAACAGAGTGATTTTAAACTCTTTGTTCTCTCTCTCCCTTCGTGTACCATCAGTGCCTTTCCTCGGTATCCATGTGTGTCTGACCTCTCTTGATCGACGCTCCGTCTCTCCAGCATGTCCTCGTATAGGCTGCTCCTCAGATTCTCTCATTATTATCAAGGCGCCTTTCTCACTTCCCGTCTTTGAAGGCGACTCTCCGCGTGTGCCTTCACTCCTCCTTGTGTGTCTCACTCTCGCACTTTCTCTTTGGATGAGTCACCAAAGCCAAACTGACCAATCAGACTGCTCTGAGGGACTGGACAGGCACACCTTAGCGTTATATTATTTAAGTAGTGTGATATTTGCCCGGACACCACCAGTCGAAGACCACATCTTTATACAAAATACAGTGCATCCACAAAGTATTCACAGCACATCACTTTCTCCACATTTTGTTCTGTTACAGCCTTATTCCAAAATGGATTAAATTCATTTTTTCCTCAGATTTCTACACACAACACCCCATAATGACAACGTGAAAAAAGTTTACCTGAGATGTTGCAAATTTATTAAAAATAAAAAAACTGAGAAATCCCATGTCCATAAGTATTCACAGCCTTTGCTCAATACTTTGTCGATGCACCTTTGGCAGCAATTCCAGCCTCAAGTCTTTTTGAATATGATGCCACAAGCTTGGCACACCTATCCTTGGCCAGTGTCGCCCATTCCTCTTTGCAGCACCTCTCAAGCTCCATCAGGTTGGATGAGAAGCGTCGGTGCACAACCATTTTAAGATCTCTCCAGAGATGTTCAATCAGATTCAAGTCTGGGCTCTGGCTGGGCCACTCAAGGACATTCACAGAGTTGTCCTGAAGCCACTCCTTTGATATCTTGGCTGTGTGCTTAGGGTCGTTGTCCTGCTGAAAGATGAACCGTCGCCCCAGTCTGAGGTCAAGAGCGCTATGGAGCAGGTTTTCATCCAGGATGTCTCTGTACATTGCTGCAGTCGTCTTTCCCTTTATCCTGACTAGTCTCCCAGTCTCTGCCGCTGAAAAACATCCCACAGCATGATGCTGCCACCACCATGCTTCACAGTAGGGATGGTGCCAGGTTTCCTCCAAACGTGACGCCTGGCATTCACACCAAAGAGTTCAATCTTTGTCTCATCAGACCAGAGAATTTTCTTTCTCATGGTCTGAGAGTCCTTCAGGTGCCTTTTGGCAAACTCCAGGCGGGCTGCCATGTGCCTTTTACTAAGGAATGGCTTCCGTCTGGCCACTCTACCATAGAGGCCTGATTGGTGGATTGCTGCAGAGATGGTTGTCCTTCTGGAAATTTTCTCCTGTCTCCACAGAGGACCTCCTCGTCACACCCAATGTAAATCTTTAACTCTGCCACCTCCAGCTCTGCCTCCTGCTTTCTGGGTAGTGCCACCGTCTCCAACCCATATAACAAAGCTGGTCTCACTATTAATTTGATTTGATTTGTTGTTGATGGTTCTTTAATGCACAGAATAGAAAAATAAAATCCTTGTCTTGTGGTTTACTCCTTAAATATTCATCCCCATATGTGAGTTTAAGAGAAAGTCGAGGGGAGACCACTGCCGATTTTTTAATTGGCCATCTACTAAGAACTCACAGTTTAAAGACAAACACTCATTTTTATCGATCTTTTAATAGTGGGAAGCACTCTTTCATGTTAGTTTTTCGTGGCATGAAACAATGCGGCCATCTTCATATTAACCATCAGAGAAAAGCCAAGCAAAATGACACCTTTTATTGGCTAACTAAAAAGATTACAATATGCAAGCTTTCGAGGCAACTCAGGCCTCTTCTTCAGGCAAGATGTAATCATTTTGCTTGGCTTTTCTCTACATTCATAATGGCTAACACGGTACAACACCCTAGTTACTATTAACCATCAGAAAAGAGCGGGAGGGTGACGTCAGTGCTCCAGTAATGAGTAGGGTAAAAGAACTCGAATAACAAGAACCCGTAAATTGAACGCCTTTCAGCCGCATCAAGAACATGCAAAGAACGTGGAGACAGACAGATGCAGTCAGAAGTTTCCATCCGATTCTTTACAAGCCCTCCATAGATTTTATACTAACAAACTGGAAATTTGGCATATCGTTTAAGACGTCTACTCTGTGCAGGGCAAAAGTCATTTTTTCCCCACCGATGTTCACAGACCTCAGAGTATTTCACATTTTCTTGACCAGATCACAATTCTAGTGGGTCACAAGTTAACTGGGGCCTTTAAACAGCTTGGAAAATTCCAGAAAATGACGTCAAGCCTTTAGGCAGTTAGACAGTTAGCTTCTGATAGCAAATTCGCCTCACGGGAGTCACCATGTGGATGGATGTTAAGGCCGACCATCAAACTTACTGCCTCTGTGCTGGACATAATGGGAAAATTAAAAGAAATCATCTAAAACCTCAGACAAAAATGGTGGACCTGATTCACACATGGGAACAATTTCTAAACGCCTGAAGGTTCGACATTCATCTGTACAAACAAGTAATATGCAAGTATAAACACCATGGGAGAACCCAGCAGTCATGCCACTCTGGAAGGAGACGCATTGTGTCTCCTCAAGAAGAATGGACTTTGGCACGAAAAGTGCAAATCAATCTCAGAGCAGCAGCAAAGAACTTCGTGAAGATGCTGGAGGACACAGGGAGACAAGTATGGATATCCACAGTCAAACAAGTCCGATTTTCGATCTTTTAATAGCGGGAAGTGCTCTTTCATATTGGGAGGAATCATGGTGTAAAACGATGCAACCGTCTTCATATTAAATCGCCAGAAAAGAGCGGGACAGTGATGTCACCCCTCTAATAATGAGTAGGTAGAAAAGAACTCTAATAGTAAGAACCCGTAAAATGACAATGCTACGTCAAGAACATGCAAAGAACGTGGAGACGGACAGTTGAAGTCAGAGGTTTCCATCCAATTCTTTCAAACTCACTTTATTAAGCCTCCACAGATTTTATACTAACAAACTATAAATGTGGCATATCATTTAAGATGTCTACTCTGTGCAGGACTAACGTCATTTTTTCCCCACAGTGTTCACAGACCTCAGAGTATTTCACTTTTTATTGACCAGATCACAATTCCAGGGGGTCACAAGTTTCCATACACTTTGTTAACTGGGCCTTTAAACAGTTTGGAAAATTCCAGAAGATGACATCAGGCCTTTAGGCAATTAGACAAGTTAGCGTCAGATAGCCAATTAGCCTCACTGGAGTCAACATGTGGATGGATGTTAAGGCCGACCATCAAACTCACTGCCTCTTTGCTGGACATAATGGGAAAATCAAAAGAAATCAGCCAAGACCTCAGAAAACAAACTGTGGACCCCCACAAATCTGATTCATCCGAGGTTCCACGCTCATCTGTAATCCACAAGTATAAACACCATGGGGCCATACAGCCGTCATATCGCTCAGGAAGGAGACTCATTGTCTCCTCAAGAAGAACGGACTTTTGCACAAAAAGTGCAAATCAATTTCAGAACAGCAGCAAAGGACCTCGTGAAGATGCTGGAGGGCACAGGTAGACAAGTATGGATATCCAGCATCAAATGAGTCTGACACTGACATCACCTGAAAGGCTGCTCAGCCAGGAAGAAGCCGCTGCTCCAAAGCCACCATGAAAAAGCCAAACTGCAGTCTGAACTGACAAATGGGGACAAAGATCTGACCTTCTGGAGAAATGTTCTCTGGTCTGATGAATCCAAGATTGGACTGTCTGGCCGTAATGAACCATCGTTATGTTTAGAGGTAAAAGGGTGAGGCTTACAAGCCAAACAACACCAACCTAGCTGTCAAGCTTGTGGGTGGGAGCATCATGTTGTGGAGGGGTTTTGACGACACATTTATTTAATGTCAGTAATTAGCGAGTAAGGCATCAGTTCGATAAGAGTGAAGATCAGGCGGTCTACACCAAGAAAGCTTTAAATCCCACCGCGTGTATCACAAGCACACCGCAGGGGAGCGACACGTCCTGAGCGCAGACAGACAGCTTTGAGGTAAGCTGGCGTGAAAACCAAACTCGGTCTCACAGTGCAGAGACAAGCAGACTCCTGCTGGAAGATCCCGGCAGCTCAGCAGACTTCAGGACACCCAGGAGATTAGCGTGCTGATCGCTGTCACTTATCTCAGCTTCCAATGCAGAGGCTGTCAGAGACGATAAGACACACTCAGGGAGGAGGATCATCAGGAGGGGATTGTGCCTACAAGACACAAGGCAAGCGGTCTCAGATGGGGCTTTGGGGACTCGTTTGCCTCGAAGCTGAAAACATGAATGATGATATTTAAATGCCTGGAAAAGATCTTTAGATGCAAAGCCGTGATAGTAAAATGCCTCAAACACTGGGGGGCACGTGGACGTGGAAGAACATATCTGGCTACTTTAAATGACTTTAAAATAAGGGAAAACCTACAAGGATGTGGATAACAAATGCTCAGTAAGAATTAAATCATACTTCCAACTAATACTTTTGACTTGTGAGGGGGTGCCCCACTGGCAAGAGGCTGGAGGGCACCATGAGGTTGCCTGCTGGCAAGAGGCTTGAGGGCACCACAAGGTTGGCTCTGGGCACAGCCAACAGGACAGAGAGAGAAGCAGAGCCACACTGGCAGCAGCAGCAGCAGATAATCTGGACAAGACAGTATGGGAAAGAAGGAGCTACTAGAGGGCAGTGCACACCAAGTCAAGAGAGGGGAGTTCAGGAAAGCAATGGCAGATACCGTGACACCTTCTGGCAGTCTGCTAGAATATAGAGAATATACACTCACTGACCGCTGGTATGTTTTCTTCTCATGGTTAGGTTGCAAGGTTGAGCTTCGCTCTCCTGACAGATGGTCTGGCATTATTCTCTGGCACCCTTTGGTACAACGAGGAATTCCTGGTGGATTCTGTGGTGGTGGAGCTGCCCAGGCCCTGATGCAGTAAATCAATACCAAACAAATCCTAACATTTCCCACCCATCACACTTTGCAGTTGACAGGTTCTTCTGGTCAAATGCTGTCTTTGGTTTTCACCAAACATGTCTTCTGCTACTATCTATCAGTCCAGAGGATACTGTTCCAGAAGACCTGGTCTTTTCCTAGGTGTACGTGGGCAAACGTTAGTCTTGCCCGGAGGTCCTTTCTGGTTTCCTCCTGGTAGATCTAATCAGCCCCTCTCTAATGGTAAACTCATGCAGTTTCACATCAACAGTGGCACGAGCTACCTGGAGGCTACTGTGGTGAAATTCTGGGGTTCTTAGAGACTTCTTTCAGCATCTTGCTTTCTACTCCTGGGGCTGAACTTAATGGGGTGGTCCGGCCTGAACTAGCTGTCATTTGTTAGAAACCTTCTCCACTTGTCAATGATCTCCTGGATGATGGAACGACCGATTTCCAAATGTTTCTGGAGATCTTTCTAAACCCCATTCCTCAGGCTCATTGGCATCTAGAACCTTCTTTCTGAAGGCTTCTTCCAGTCTCAGCAGGTGAAAACACACATTTACAACATTTAGCAGACGCTCTTATCCAGAGCGACTTACAACAGTGCTTAGTAGTCTAGCACACACTTCAGCAACAACAAGTAAACCAAATTAAACGTCTGAGGTTCCGATCACACAGGTTCACACAATGAGGTTCTCGCCATCTGTACCAGATTTGTATTTGAGTGTAGTGATGCATTATGGGGGTTCACTTACTTTTTCCCTCCACATGCAAAATTTGCTTTGATGTTCATTTAAATTGTAAAATGGACTACAAAAATGCAAATGTGACATAAGTTTACTTGATAATATCACCTTCATCTATAGATACTGCTTAAATGAACATCAAATCCAGATGTCCATGTGTTAAAAAATGAAAATCAAACATTATAGGGGTGCACTTACTTTTTCCCATGTGCAAAATTTTCTTTGATGTTCATTTAAATTATAAAATGGACTACAAAAATGCAAATGGGACATAAGTTTACTTGATAATATCACCTTCACCTATAGATACTGCTTAAATGAACATCAAATCCAGATGTCCTCGTGTTAAATGAAAATAAAACATTATAGGAGTGCACTTACTTTTTCCCACGTGCAAAATTTGCTTTGATGTTCATTTCAATTATAAAATGAACTACAAAAATGCAAATGTGACATAAGTTTACACCCTTACCTGTAGATACTGCTTAAATGAACATCAAATCCAGATGCCCACATGTGCTACAAAAGGAAAATAACACATCATGGGGTGCACTTACTTTCTCACATGACTGTACATTTTTCTATTGTTTTATAATTGACTTAAAAACACACAACGATTAAAAGTGTGACTTATGAAAAAAAATAAATAAATGAGGCATGAAAGCATCTAAATGATGGATCCTCCCGTTTCTTTTCCTAAGCAGGTAGTGGAGATCAACCTTAAATCCTTAGAGAGTAATAAAGCCGGCTTTCTGAGGATATGGTGCCTATATTTCTTTTTTTTTTTTTTAATTGGCCATCTACTAAGAACTCACAGTTTAAAGAGAAACACTCTCACGTTTGTGTATCTTTTAATAGCGGGAAGTGCTCTTTCATATTGGGGGGAATCATGGTTTGAAACGATGCGGCCGTCTTCATATTAATCACCAGAAAAGAGCGGGACGGTGACGTCACCTCTCTAATAATGAGTAGGGGGAAAAGAACTTGAATAACAAGAACCCGTAAAATGAAAATGCTGCGTCAAGAACATGCAAAGAACGTGGAGGCGGACAGTTGAAGTCAGAGGCTTCCATCCAATTCTTTCAAACTCACTTTATTAAGCCTCCACAGATTTTATACTAACAAACTCTAAATGTGGCATATCATTAAAGATGTCTACTCTGTGCAGGACTAAAGTCATTTTTTCCACATAATGTTCACAGAGCTCCAAGTATTTAACTTTTTATTGACCAGATCGCAATTCCAGGGGGTCACAAGGTCCCATACACTTTGTTAGCTGGGCCTTTCAACTGCTTGGAAAATTCCAGAAAATGACGCCAGGCCTTTAGGCAATTAGACAAGTTAGCATCACTGGAGTCAACATGTGGATGGATGTTAAGGCTGACTATCAAACTCAATGCCTCTTTGCTGGACATAATGGGAAAAATCAAAAGAAATCAGCCAAGACCTCTGAAAACAAATTATGGACCCCCACAAATCTGATTCATCCTTGGGGACAATTTCCAAACGCCCTGAAGGTTCCACGCTCATCTGTAATACACAAGTATAAACACCATGGGGCCATATCAGCCATCATATCTCTCAGGAAGGAGACGCATTGTCTCCTCGAGAAGAACGGACTTTGGCACAAAAAGTGCAAATCAATATCAGAACAACAGCAAAGGACGTTGTGAAGATGGTGGAGGACACAGGTAGACAAGTATGGATATCCACAGTCAAACAAGTCCGACATCGACATAACCTGAACGGCTGCTCAGCCATGAAGAAGCCGCTGCTTCAAAGCCACCTTCAAAAAGCCACACTGAATTCTGCAATGGCACATGGGGACAAAGATCTGACCTTCTGGAGAAATGTCCTCTGGTCTGATGAATCCAAGACCAAACTGTTTGGCCATAATGACCACCGTTTTGTTTGGAGGAAAAAGGGGGAGGCTTACAAGCCAAAGAACATCACCACCGTCACGCGTGGGATTGGGAGTATAATGTTGTGGGGGCTGCAGGAGGGACTGGTGCACTTAACAAAACAGATGGCATCGTGAGGAATGAAAATGATGGAGATACACAGCAGCAACATCTCAAGAGCTCATTGAAGTTCTTGTGCAAATGGGTCTTCCAAATGGACCCCAAGCAGACCTCCAAAGCTGTAGCAAAATGGCTTAAGGACAACAAGATCAAGGTATTGGAGTGGCCATCACAAAGCCCTGAACTCAATCCGACTGAACTGAAAAGGCGAGTGCGAGCAATGAGACCTGTGAACTTGTCCCAGTTACACCAGTTCTGTCCTGAGGAATGGGACAGCAAGTTATTGTAAGAAGCTTATGGAAGGTGACCCAAAACGTTTGGCTCAAGTTAAACAATTTACAGGCAATGACACTGAATATGAAGAAAGTGACCCCCTGGAATTGTGATATGGTCACTACAAAGTGAAACACTTGGAGGTCAGTTAACATTGTGAGGGGAAAAAATGACTTTTGCGCTCCACAAAGTCGACGTCTTCAACGATATACCAAAGTCATACTTTGTTAGTATAACATCTGTGGAGTTGTTATAAAGTGAGTTTGAAAGAAGTGGATGGAAACGTCTGAGATCAGCTGTATAAACCCCTGCACAGACAGGGACCCACCAGACTAATGTCCCGATACGGACATTTCAGCTTCTCACAATCAGCGCATGGATTGGAGGTTACAACTCGGGATCCAGCAGCAGTGAGGTGGTCCTCCTAAACACTGCTCCTCCGTGCTGTTTTGGTAAATTAATGTGAGAAACTACAGAAAAAAAAAATCAAAGACATACAGTGGGTATAGAAAAGAATCCCCCCCTTCAAAATAATCCCATTTGTTTTGCTTTACAGCCTTAAATGAAAACACACAAACTAATATTTCTTCCCAGCTTTACTTATTCAATGCAATCGATGACATCCAAGTGAAAGATATCACAGCTACAGTTCAGAAAAATGATAAAAAATTAAAAACATGAAATCCTGAGATTAATAAAGGACCCCCCCCCCCCAAACTCAATCAGGTTTCAGTGCCCACCATTTCCATTACGGTTACTGGTTTCCTTCCACCTGTGATCAGTTGTAATGAGTGTGATTAGTGACGCTGTTCCTGGAGCCTTCATTCCCTTGCTTGGTAGTGCAACTGACCACAAACAACTGACTATGGGTGGCAAGTCACTTATACAAGATCTCAAGGATGGAGTTGTGGACAGACATAAGGCAGGAGATGGAGACAAAAACATCTCAAAGGCTTCATCAATCCCAAGGAGCTCAGTAAAGTCCATCATAATGAAGTGTCTGGTACTACTAGGACCCTCCCTGGATTCGGCCGTCCATCAAGGTAAGAGAGGCTACCAGGAGGCCAATGGCCACTTTGAAGGAGTTACAGGATTTGATGGCAAAGCGTGATCATTGTGTGCAGGTGACAACAATTTCACAAGAGCTCCACAGTTGTGGCTTGTTCAGGAGGGTCGCACTTCTCAAGAAAGGCCACATTAAGGCTCATTTGAGCTTTGCCAGAATGCACCTTGAAGATTCTGATGCCAAGTGGAAAAAGGTTTTATGGTCAGATGAGACCAAAATCAAACTATTTGGCCTCAATACTAAACAGTACAGCAATGCAGCTCACCATCCACAACACACCATACCTACAGTCAAGCATGGAGGTGACAGCATCCTGTTGATAGATAGATAGATAGATAGATAGATAGATAGATAGATAGATAGATAGATAGATAGATAGATAGATAGATAGATAGATAGATAGATAGATAGATATGAAAGGCACTATATAATAGATAGATAGATAGATATGAAAGGCACTATATAATAGATAGATAGATAGATAGATAGATAGATAGATAGATAGATAGATAGATAGATAGATAGATAGATAGATAGATAGATAGATAGATAGATAGATAGATAGATAGATATGAAAGGCACTATATAATAGATAGATAGATAGATAGAAAGATAGATAGATAGATAGATAGATAGATAGATAGATAGATAGATAGATAGATAGATAGATAGATAGATAGATAGATAGATATGAAAGGCACTATATAATAGATAGATAGATAGATATGAAAGGCACTATATAATAGATAGATAGATAGATAGATAGATAGATAGATAGATAGATAGATAGATAGATAGATATGAAAGGCACTATATAATAGATAGATAGATAGATAGATAGATAGATAGATAGATAGATAGATAGATAGATAGATAGATAGATAGATATGAAAGGCACTATATAATAGATAGATAGATAGATAGATAGATAGATAGATAGATAGATAGATAGATAGATAGATAGATAGATAGATAGATAGATAGATAGATAGATGTGAAAGGCACTATATGATAGATAGATAGATAGATACTTTATTAATCCCAATGGGAAATTCACATTGTTTGGGGGGATTTCTCTGCCGCCGGGCCTCGTTAGGGTAGAGGGAAAAATGGATGGGGCAAAATACTGTCAAATTCTGGAGGAAAACCTGCTACCCTCTGCCAGAAAGATGAAGATGGGCAGAATGTTCACCTTTCAACACAACAACAACCCGAAGCACACAGCAAAATTGACCTCACAGTGGCTGAAGGAGAGAAAAGTGAATGTCCTGGTGTGGCCAGTCAGAGCCCAGACCTAAATCACAGTGAAAATCTGTGGAGAGATCTGAAGATAGCAGACCACCAACGCTCACCATCCAATGTGACCAAACTTGAACAGTTCAACTGGAAAGAAGAGTGGGGGGCAAAGCTGACAGAGAAGAATCTCAACAGACTCAAGGCTGTCATTAAAGCAAAAGCGGGGTCAACAAAATGACATTGACATTGGGGGGGGGGATCCTTTATTCATCTCAGTAGGTCTTGTTTTTGACTGTAGCTGTGATATCTTTCACTTGGATGTCATCAGTTGCAGTAAAGCTGGGAAGAAATATTTTTGTGTGTGTTTTCATTTAAGGCTGTAAAGCAAAAAAAAAAAAAAATTTCAAGGGGGGGGGGGGGGGGGGGTCTTTTCTATACCCACCGTAAAGCGGGATATCTTTAGACCCAGCACCACAGGAACTAAAGGGAAATTAGTACTAGAAACAAGTATGGCATCCCCCATGGCACCATCTGTGAGGAGTGTGATGATGACTCCACCGATTCTGCCCCCCAGGTCTGATTAAATAAGACATTTCCTGCTTAGAGAAAGGCCTCAGGCAGCTTAAGACGACGCTTCTGCATCCATTTGCGCTCTTACTGAAACTGAATTCAATGGAGACTTCACTGCTAGAAAAGTGGGGATATTAACATCCTGTGGACTACAGGTGGGCACTGCCACCCCAACCTGGCACAGACAGACAGACGCAGAGGCACAACTCCAAAGCACACAGGACTTTTTTTTTTTTTTTTTTATTTTCTTTTCCCTAGATAGATAGATAGATAGATAGATAGATAGATAGATATGAAAGGCACTATATGATAGATAGATAGATAGATAGATAGATAGATAGATAGATAGATAGATAGATAGATAGATAGATAGATAGATAGATAGATAGATAGATAGATAGATAGATAGATAGATAGATATGAAAGGCACTATATGATAGATAGATAGATAGATAGATAGATAGATAGATAGATAGATAGATAGATAGATAGATAGATAGATAGATAGATAGATGTGAAAGGCACTATATGATAGATAGATAGATAGATAGATAGATAGATAGATAGATAGATAGATAGATAGATAGATAGATAGATAGATAGATAGATAGATAGATATGAAAGGCACTATATGATAGATAGATAGATAGATAGATAGATAGATAGATAGATAGATAGATAGATAGATAGATAGATAGATAGATAGATATGAAAGGCACTATATGATAGATAGATAGATAGATAGATAGATAGATAGATAGATAGATAGATAGATAGATAGATAGATAGATAGATAGATAGATAGATAGATAGATAGATAGATAGATATGAAAGGCACTATATGATAGATAGATAGATAGATAGATAGATAGATAGATAGATAGATAGATAGATAGATAGATAGATAGATAGATAGATAGATAGATAGTGAAAGGCACTATATGATAGATAGATAGATAGATAGATAGATAGATAGATAGATAGATAGATAGATAGATAGATAGATAGATAGATAGATATGAAAGGCACTATATGATAGATAGATAGATAGATAGATAGATAGATAGATAGATAGATAGATAGATAGATAGATAGATAGATAGATATGAAAGGCACTATATGATAGATAGATAGATAGATAGATAGATAGATAGATAGATAGATAGATAGATAGATAGATAGATAGATAGATAGATAGATACTTTATTAATCCTAGTGGGCAATGCCTTCCCCGTTCCCCACAAGTATAACGCAGTCCCAAAAGCCCACACAACACAATTCTCTGCTTTTCTTCTACTTGCTTTACTCCTCTGGTCAAGCTTCGTCTCCCTCCCTCCCACCCGACTCTGGCTCCCGGAGTGGTGTCTGCTGGGTCCTTTTATAAAGGCACCTGGAAGTTCTCCAGCTGCTCATTGACACATTTCCGGCAGCCCTTCCAGGTGTAGCAGAAGAACTGCTCAAAAGGACTCAGTAGATCCTGCTGCAGCACCCCCTGGTGGTGCCCACGGACCCCAACAGGGCTGCACCAAACTCCAATCCCCATGAAGCCCTGCGGGAGTCCTGAGGCACCACTGCAACCCATTGGGCTGCCATCTAACGCTCTAGATAGGCTGGCTCCCTCAGTCCTTCCAGTATGGAGGCGTCCCAGCCGGGTAAGGGTCCGCCACAATCTAAAAGAAAAACAAAAAATCTGGTAAAGTGTGTAAATGGAAATCGAAACTTATTACCCTCAAAATAGGAAAATTAAACTTTCACCTTCTTTTTGTCGAAGGTGACGTGGATCCCACTTTGTCTCTGGCAGCGCGACGCCAAGGCTCTGCAGTTTCTTCTCTTTTATGGTCATGTAGGCAGCTGGTCCTTAGACACTGACAGGTGGGCTTTCAGATGTGCAGCACACCTTCTCCTGCTTGACTTTCTCTTTTTCCTCAATTCTTGCCCCTTCACTGTGCATTCCCCTGCTATGTCAGGCACGACGCAGCTGATGACGCACTTTGGATGTACACAGTGGATTCTGCCCAAAGTGTGGAAAGGGGAATAAAGAAAAAAGACCAACGGCCCATAGTGTGGTGCCATGGAATGAAATGGCTTGGGCACGTCCTCCGGATGGAGCAGAACCGCATCCCGAAAGCAGCTGTGAGTTGGACATCACTTGGGATTTGGAAGCAAGGAAGGCTGGAAAACAACCAGGAGGAGGAAATGTAGAAGCTGAACTGAAAGAATTACACCTGTCAGGGGGGCGAAGCACGACATGCTACCAATGATAGAACAAGATGGATGCAGACTGTCACGGCCTTATGCTCAGTAGGGAACTAGGGGACATACTGTAAGAAGATGATGACACAGGGTTGTGTGGTAAACCGGTACTGGAAAAGTACTGGAAAAAAAAAAAAAAAACTTTAATGGTACCAGCACTTAGGGATTTTCGGTACCAAAAGTAAACATCTCAATCCCCTATCTCTCCCCCCCACAATATTTCGCTCAACACTCACTATTGTTGACCAGGTTGCTCTTTAATACAATCTGCACTTCACATGGGACTCCTGTTCCCCATTATCTCCCAATGGGACCCCTGTTCCCCATTATTTCCAGATGGGATCCCTGTTCCCTGTTATTTCCTAACAAGATCCCTGTTCCATGTTATTTCCCAATGGGACCCCTGCTCTCCGGTATTTCCTGACAAGACCCCTGTTCCCCATTATTTCCAGATGGGATCCCTGTTCCCCATTATTTCCTGACAAGACCCCTGTTCCCCATTATCTCCCAATGGGACCTCTGTTCCCCATTATTTTCCAATGGGATCCCTGTTCCCCATTATTTCCTGACAAGATCCCTGTTCCCCATTATTTCCAGATGGGACCCCTGTTCCCCATTATTTCCTGATGGGATCCCTGTTCCCTGTTATTTCCTAACAAGATCCCTGTTCCCCATTATTTCCTAACAAGACCCCTGTTCCCCATTATTTCCAGATGGGACTCCTGTTCCCCATTATTTCCCAATGGGATCCCTGTTCCCCATTATTTCCTAACAAGACCCTGTTCCCATTATTTCCAGATGGGACCCCTATTCCCCATTATTTCCTGATGGGATCCCTGTTCCCTGTTATTTCCTAACAAGATCCCTGTTCCATGTTATTTCCCTAATGGGACCCCTGCTCTCCGGTATTTCCTGACAAGACCCCTGTTCCCCATTATTTCTAGATAGGACTCCTGTTCCCTGTTATTTCCCAATGGGACCCCTGTTCCATGTTATTTCCTGACAAGATCCCTGTTCCCCATTATCTCCCAATGGGACCCCTGTTCCCCATTATTTCCTGACAAGCTATTCTCTGGTATTTCCTGACGAGACTCCTGTTCCCCGGTACTTCCTGACGGGACCCCTGTTTCCTGTTATTTCTCAAAGGGACCCCCGTTCCACGTCATTGCCACAACGCATTCATGCCTTTCTGGCAACCAAGAGCTACGTGGTGCAGCACTACCAAGGAGGTCAGCAAGGCTACGGCGATGTTTTGCAGTTCTCCGATTACTTCCTTCAGAACCGTTTGCCTACCGAGGTCCGAAAGCCATTATCGATCCTGAAATTCGAGAGTGGAGTCGCTGGTTTTAATCAAGCCGTACTACATATAGAGAACACTTGGAGTAAAAAAAAAAAAAAACAACAACAAGGGCTGACATTTTGTTACCCAGGATCGTCACTGAATCTAATTACGGTACAAACATCGATGGTGTTGGGTTCGAGAGGGTCCAAAATGTGAAGGAGAAGCATGGAGAGGACCCGCATTGTCACACACACTGTCCTTTTGGATGAGACGTAAAACGGAAGTCCGGACTCTCATTAAAGATCCTTCGTAAAGCCGATGTCCTGACTAAACTGCCCCCCACGACCTTATCATTCTGGCCCCCTTATCATCCCCTGTCTCTGCACCGTCTAATAGCTAATGTGTGGTGAGCACAATGGCGTCACATCATCCACGTGGATTCTGTACATTGGTGCTGGCTGAAGCTCACTATGTAGAGCACTAAAGTATTGTTCTTATTATTACACTAGACATTTAGCCCGTTACAATAACGGGCGCTAGAACAGTAGTGCATAAACATTAGTAGGAACAGTCTATATTAAATGGCAAGGGACTTTGACCTCATTCTTTTTGTTGGTCGTATTTTTCTTTCTTTCAGCCTTTCTTTTGTTGATGTTTACTTGCTGAGCTGACCGTTCTTCGTGGGCTGCCGCCGTGTATTGTGTGTCTTTAATTTTCTGTGACAGTAATACTGTCTTGTACGTCCATAATATACCTTTAATTTTCTCTGGCGGTAATACAGGCGTGCGCGTCGGTAATATGCCTTTAATCTCCTCTGACAGTAATACTGGCTTGTATGTGGCTGTAATATGCGTCAACGTATTGTGTACCTTTAATTTCCTCTCGCAGTAATACTGGTTTGCATTTCCGTAAAACGCCTGTAACTTTCTCTGACAGTAATATCACGCATCGCACCGTGCCCCGCGCATGCGCACTTCACCAGAAGACACACACACACACGGACACCTGGACGCACACAGTGATTTTATTAAAGAGGATGAATCCATTGAGTCATGTGTTACATTACAATTCAATTCAAGTTCTTTCCCGTTTTCTACTTAAACGTGACAAGATTGAAACATTCTAACGATATTCTTTATTGTGCTCATGAATGTCAATAAAAGTGAAGTATTCACAATTAAAACTTTTTTTTTTACGAGTTTACTTTTGCAGACCTGTGCACTGTTAAGAAAGTCAGAATGATGAAGACTCGGGTCAAGTCACGTGACCTGAGTCACCCACCTCTACTGTTCAGTGCTGGTCCATCCCACCCATTCAAGCGTTCTCCATGAGGATGCTGTCTCCCAGTAAAGAGACCTGGGCTGACATCCCAGTGTGGAGTTTGAATGTTCTCCCCGTGTCTGTGTGGGATTCCTCCCACAGGCAAAAAAAAAAAAAAAAAAAATGGTGGTTAGAAGACTTGGAGATGCTGAACTGGCCCTAGTTGTTGGCACTACAATAAACTGGCGTCCTGTCCTAAGATAGGCTCCACCCCTCCCAGGACCCTGCTCTCGACTTAAGCAGGATAGAAAAATGACATGGCTTTCCTCATGAAAACGTGAGACTAAAAATTTCCCTTGGCTCTCACTACAAACAACAATGCGTACGTAACGGACCCCTTTTTAGTGGAGCATCCCCTGAAGTCTGTTGTCTACTGCGTACGACATTATAGGCCATTCATTTCAAAGGTGCATGGGAACATCCATAAGTTATCTTCCTTGGCAGAACTCTAGTTCTAAGTCAGCTTGCAGGTGACAAGGCTTCTCTAATTTTAAAATATTTGAAGTGACGTGTTGTGAGGAAGCTAAAAGACCCAGCATGCTAAATTTGAAAAGGAAAGTGGGGGGGGGGGGGGGGGGGATTGTGAGTGAAACACGCACTGAATAAACGGCTGGAAACTGGAAAAAAACCAAAGCCCAACAGATGACAGAAACTCCCTTGTTTTCTAAGAGATTAAACCCTGCTGTGCTTTAAATGCGGCATCCCAGACTTTGGCAATCCCCGGAACGTAATGCCAAGTGAAGAGAAAACAGATGCTCTTTAGATTCGAGAGGAGACGAGGACGACACAAGGAGAAGGCATCGCGAGCAAACGGCGTCCTCAAAAACGCATTCAAATTCCACACACATGAAAATGTAGTGTGTTTAAATAAAAAAAAAAAGTGTGCTAAGACGGAAAAGCAGGAATTCAGCAATCAATTGAAAAGTAAAGTTGCACCAATTGGGTTTCTCCTGGTTGGCACAGATTGCTTAGTTTGTATTTTTAAAACCAGCTGTGCTACCAATCTAAGGTGTGTTGAAATCTAAATAATCAGCAAAGACCTGAGCGTTCAGCTTTGCACTGTGCCATGCAATCCACATGTCTCTGTTCTACGCCATTCATTATGGGATTTGTAAAAGCAGTGTTAATATTTGTGATGCACCATCTGTTAGAATGACAAATGCTATGAATTTTATTATTAGAAACTAGCTGTGCTACCCTTTTAACACGGGTTGAAATCTAAGTAATCACCATAGACCTCAGCGTTAACGTTTGTAGTGCATTATGCAATGTCTCTGCTATATGCCATTTGATATGGGATTCGTAAAAGCTGTGACAATGTTTGTGATGTGCTAACAGTTGGAATAACAAATGCAATGAAATTTATTACTGCAAATGCTTGATGCACCACCTGTTGGAATAACAAATGCAATGCAATTTATCGCTATAAATGTTTGTCATGTACCATCTGTTGGAATGACAAATGCAATGTATTGGTCTCTGATATAAGCCCTTTGGTATGGAAGTTGTAAAAGCGGCGTTAATGTATGTGATGCACCATCTATTAGAATGACGAATGCAATTCAATTTACTACTATTAATCTTTGTAATGCAAGATCTGCTGGAATGACAAAATGCAATGCATATCTCTCTGTTATATGCCACTTAGCATGGGATTCATAAAAGCGGCGTTAATGTTTGTGATGTGCCATCTGTTAGAATGACAAATGCTATGCACTTTATTATTAGAAACTAGTTGTGCTGCCCTTTTAATATAGGTTGAAATCTAAGTAATCATCATAGACCTCAGCATTAACATTTGCAGTGCACCATGCAATGTCTCTGCTATATGCCATTTAGTATGGGATTTGTAAACGCTGTAGCAATGTTTGTGATGTGCCAACTATTGGAATAACAAATGCAATGCAATTTATCGCTATAAATGTTTGTGATGTACCATCTGTTGGAATGACAAATGCAATGCATTGGTCTCTGATATAAGCCCTTTGGTATGGAAGTTGTAAAAGCGGCGTTAATGTATGTGATGCGCCATCTGTTAGAATGACAAATGCTATGCACTTTATTATTAGAAACTAGCTGTGCTGCCCTTTTAACATAGGTTGAAATCTAAGTAATCATCATAGACCTCAGCATTAACATTTGCAGTGCACCATGCAATGTCTCTGCTATATGCCATTTAGTATGGGATTTGTAAACGCTGTGGCAATGTTTGTGGTGTGCCAACTGTTGGAATAACAAATGCAAATCAATTTATTAATGCAAATGTTTGATGCACCACCTGTTGGAATAACAAATGCAATGAAATGTATCACTATAAATGTTTGTGATGTACCATCTGTTGGAATGACAAATGCAATGCATAGGTCTCTGATATATGCCCTTTGGTATGGAAGTTGTAAAAGCGGCGTTAATGTTTGTAATGCACCATCTGTTGGAATGACGAATGCAATGTAATTTATTATTACAAATGTTTGTAATATGCCATCTGTGGGAATGATAGAGACATTGCAACTGGACAGACACTAATCCTTTAATATATTTACTAGCTGTGCTAACCATCTAAGACAGGTTGAAATCTAAGTAATCAACGTAGACCCCAGCCTTAACATTTGTAGTGACCCACACAATATGTCGGTCTCTGTTATATGCCATTTGGTATGGGATTTATAAAAGCAGTGATGATGTTTGTGATGCACCACCTGTTGGAATGACAAATGATCAGTTGGACAAGCAGATACACAGACATACGGCCACTTATGCTTTTATTAGCTGTGCTATCCAACTAAGACAAGTTGAAATCTAAGTAATCACTGTAAACCTCTTCTTTAACTTTTGCAGTACACCATCTATGGGAAGCTGTTTTGTAATTCATGTAGTAATGAAATGCTTGGGTCTTACTTTTTTTTTCAAACTAGCTTCAGACATATATGTTGAACCCCAACTCATTGATCACATATTTTAAGCAAAAGCCAGAAGTCTGTTGCCTAAAATCCTCTGCATCATCATCATTACAAACCTCCACCTCTGTCTAAATGCTAACATATGGTTTCAGCACCAGCACACATGGACAGCTCCCCATTGGCAGGCTGCATTAAAACAAAGGAACAGCTATACAAGTGGCAGATTATGGCAGAACGGCCACTGAAAAAGCAAGCACCTGTTGTTCAGTTGTTATTAATACTATTATATAATATATATATATATATATATATATATATATATATATATATATATATATATATATACAGTGGTGTGAAAAACTATTTGCCCCCTTCCTGATTTCTTATTCTTTTGCATGTTTGTCACACAAAATGTTTCTGATCATCAAACACATTTAACCATTAGTCAAATATAACACAAGTAAACACAAAATGCAGTTTTTAAATGATGGTTTTTATTATTTAGGGAGAAAAAAAAATCCAAACCTACATGGCCCTGTGTGAAAAAAGTAATTGCCCCCTTGTTAAAAAATAACCTAACTGTGGTGTATCACACCTGAGTTCAATTTCCGTAGCCACCCCCAGGCCTGATTACTTCCACACCTGTTTCAATCAAGAAATCACTTAAATAGGAGCTGCCTGACACAGAGAAGTAGACCAAAAGCACCTCAAAAGCTAGACATCATGCCAAGATCCAAAGAGATTCAGGAACAAATGAGAACAGAAGTAATTGAGATCTATCAGTCTGGTAAAGGTTATAAAGCCATTTCTAAAGCTTTGGGACTCCAGCGAACCACAGTGAGAGCCATTATCCACAAATGGCAAAAACATGGAACAGTGGTGAACCTTCCCAGGAGTGGCCGGCCGACCAAAATTACCCCAAGAGCGCAGAGACGACTCATCCGAGAGGTCACAAAAGACCCCAGGACAACGTCTAAAGAACTGCAGGCCTCACTTGCCTCAATTAAGGTCAGTGTTCACGACTCCACCATAAGAAAGAGACTGGGCAAAAACGGCCTGCATGGCAGATGTCCAAGACGCAAACCACTGTTAAGCAAAAAGAACATTAGGGCTCGTCTCAATTTTGCTAAGAAACATCTCAATGATTGCCAAGACTTTTGGGAAAATACCTTGTGGACTGATGAGACAAAAGTTGAACTTTTTGGAAGGCAAATGTCCCGTTACATCTGGCGTAAAAGGAACACAGCATTTCAGAAAAAGAACATCATACCAACAGTAAAATATGGTGGTGGTAGTGTGATGGTCTGGGGTTGTTTTGCTGCTTCAGGATCTGGAAGGCTTGCTGTGATAGATGGAACCATGAATTCTACTGTCTACCAAAAAATCCTGAAGGAGAATATCCGGCCATCTGTTCGTCAACTCAAGCTGAAGCGATCTTGGGTGCTGCAACAGGACAATGACCCAAAACACACCAGCAAATCCACCTCTGAATGGCTGAAGAAAAACAAAATGAAGACTTTGGAGTGGCCTAGTCAAAGTCCTGACCTGAATCCAATTGAGATGCTATGGCATGACCTTAAAAAGGCGGTTCATGCTAGAAAACCCTCAAATAAAGCTGAATTACAACAATTTTGCAAAGATGAGTGGGCCAAAATTCCTCCAGAGCGCTGTAAAAGACTCATTGCAAGTTATCGAAAATGCTTGATTGCAGTTATTGCTGCTAAGGGTGGCCCAACCAGTTATTAGGTTCAGGGGGCAATTACTTTTTCACACAGGGCCGTGTAGGTTTGGATTTTTTTTCTCCCTAAATAATAAAAACCACCATTTACAAACTGCATTTTGTGTTTACTTGTGTTATATTTGACTAATGGTTAAATGTGTTTGATGATCAGAAACATTTTGTGTGACAAACATGCAAAAGAATAAGAAATCAGGAAGGGGGCAAATAGTTTGTCACACCACTGTATATATATATATATATATATATATAACCAGCTGGAGATATATATAAGCAGCTGGAGATCCACAAAGAGAGAAAAAATGAAGCACGTATCATAAAGTAGTTTTTATTCCTGAGCTTTCAGCCCCTACCAAGAGCCTTCATCAAAGGATAATGCTTAGACTTACAAGAATCAAAGGCAATGTATAGCAAAATTAGGTGGGGGAAGCTGGGTCGGGGAGGGGGGTATTGGTCGTAAAGTACTAAAAGTGCCATAGAACTGGCTGAACCTTGGCTATCAGACAAAAACGCCATTAACAGACATTT
The DNA here is from genome assembly GCF_900747795.2 of Erpetoichthys calabaricus. NCBI lineage: Eukaryota > Metazoa > Chordata > Cladistia > Polypteriformes > Polypteridae > Erpetoichthys > Erpetoichthys calabaricus. The sequence continues at coordinate 14,257,325 of NC_041396.2, read as the reverse complement.
GGACGTAAACCCCGCATATGCAAGCTCAAGTAGAACATATTCACAATAAATAAAATGTTACGACCAATACCCTCCCCCCCTCCCAAACCCCTAATTTTGCTATATGGGTTTAAACTGTCAGTTTCAACTGTAAGGAATGGAATCAGGAAATGGAAGGCCACAGGCACAGTTGCTGTTAAACCCAGCAGGTCTGGCAGGCCAAGAAAAATACAGGAGCGGCATATGAGCAGGATTGTGAGAATGGTGACAGACAACCCACAGATCACCTCCAAAGACCTGCAAGAACATCTTGCTGCACATGGTGTATCTGTACATCGTTCTACAATTCAGCGCAATTTGCACAAAGAACATCTGTATGGCAGGGTGATGAGAAAGAAGTCCTTTCTGCCCTCTTGCCACAAACAGAGTCGCTTGTTGTATGCCAATGCTCATTTAGACAAGCCAGATACATTTGGGAACAAAGTGCTTTGGACTGAGGAGACAAAAATGGAGTTATTTGGTCAGAACAAGAAGCGCTTTGCATGGTGGAAGAAGAACACTGCATTCCAAGAAAAACACCTTCTACCTACTGTCAAATTTGGTGGAGGTTCCATCGTGCTGTGGGGCTGTGTGGCTAGTTCAGGGTCTGGGGCCCTTGTTAAAGTCGAGGGTTACATGAATTCAACCCAATATCAACAAATTCTTCAGGATAATGTTCAAGCATCAGTCACAAAGTTGAAGTTACGCAGGGGTTGGATATTCCAACAAGACAATGACCCAAAACACAATTTGAAATCTACAAAGGCATTCATGCAGAGGGAGAAGTACAATGTTCTGGAATGGCCGTCACAGTCCCCTGACTTGAATATCATTGAAAATCTATGGGATGATTTGAAGCAGGCTGTCCATCAAATTGAACTGAACTGGAGAGATTTTGTATGAAGAATGGTCAGAAATACCTCCATCCAGAATCAGACACTCATCAGAGGCTATAGGAGGACAGCGTCTAGAGGCTGTTAGATTTACAAAAGGAGGCTCAACTAAGTATTGATGTCATATCTCTGTTGGGTGCCCACATTTATGCACCTGTCTAATTTTGTTATGATGCATATTGCATATTTTCTGTTAATCCCATAAACTTAATGTCACTGCTGAAATCCTACTGTTTCCTTAAGGCATGTCAGATATTAAAAGGAAGTTGCTACTTTGAAAGCTCAGCCAATGAGAAACAAAAATCCAAAGAATTAAGAGGGGTTCCCAAACTTTTTCATACGACTGTAAATACAGTACAGTATATATATACACAGACACACACACATTTTATATATATATATATATATATAAAAATATGCAACTCATATAAACCAGGGACAGGTTTAAAAATGGACAGTGGCGTTGAGAGGTGGGGGGGCTTCAGTGGATTAAGCCCCTGATCTCTGGTGCCCAAACAAGCACTTGATCTTCTTGCTCATCGCACTCCCATTATACAATAAATTAGTTCCTTTCTCTGCGGGTGGGTTGGCACCCTGCCCGGGATTTGTTCCTGCCTTGTGCCCTGTGTTGGCTGGGATTGGCTCCAGCAGACCCCCGTGACCCTGTGTTCAGATTCAGCGGGTTGGAAAATGGATGGATGGATGGATAGTTCCTTTCCAAGGTCTTATTTATTAAATTTTAACAAACTACTATTAGTTTTTTTTAACTCATTTCAGTTCCTTTAATCCTATTGCCACTGATTTTATGCTACTATCAGTCATTTTGTATTAGATAGATAGATAGATAGATAGATAGATAGATAGATAGATAGATAGATAGATAGATAGATAGATAGATAGATTAGATAGATAGATAGATAGATAGATAGATAGATAGATAGATAGATAGATAGATAGATAGATATTATTCAATTTCTAGTCATCATTTGTGACTCTATATTGGTTATTCTTTCAAAAATGTTAAGTTTAAGAAACTGAACAACAATTAGTCACAGGTCAGTCGATGTCAACGTCACACAGCTTGAACTGAAAGCCACTGAGCCACCACAAGCTCTCTGTGCTCCGTGTTGAACGCCATTGTGGAAGTGCTGTTAACATGGAGTCTGCTGGCACATGGAAATTGCATTCTATTGCCGCAATTTCTTTTAAATAGGATGCATGATTACAAAACTATTTAATACACAAAAAAATATGTCATGGCTGACTTTTGCATAAATGAAACAACGTGAAATGCTCCAACTTTCAGATCAGTTAATGAAGTCGCCCAACCGCACCTAAATGTTACCCCACGCCAACGCCGTCCAGGCTTGTTAAATTATGTAACGTACTGCCGCTCGCTCAGACAGCCGTGTGGTTTTTAAGTAATTTATCTACATAGCACAAGCCTGTCTATATTACCCTACGGGGACAAAGGCAAAAGTGAACGCTAATTGGTCAAACCAATCTTAATTAGTGAAAATAAAAAGAGCTTAATGCATAAGTTCTGGGTTTATACTCTTCAAAAAAAAAATTAAAAATAATAAGTAAATAAACAAACAGCAGTGAAACGTAAAAAAAATATGACGCCTGCCTTTACACAGACGTGAACCTTAATGACATCCCATAGGCTTTAATATGGAGTCGGCCCACCCTGTGCAGCTCTAACAGCTTCAACTCTTCTCTTGTACGAGTGTTTATGGGAATGTCTGACCAGGAGAGCATTTGTGATGTCAGGCACTGATGTTGGACGAGAAGGCCTGGCTCGCTCGCAGTCTCCGCTCGAATTCAACCCCAAAAGGTGTTCTATCAGGTTGAGGTCGGTCAGGGCTGTCAAGTTCCTCCACACCCAAACTCGCTCCTCCATTTCTTTAGAGACCTTGCTTTGTGCACTGGTGCGTGACCAGTCATGTTGCCATCCACCAAACTGGTCCCACAAAGTTAGGAGCATGAAATTGTCCTTTGTGTGCTGACGCATTAAGAGTTCCTTTCACTGGAGCTAAGGGGTCAAGTCCAACCCCACACCATAATTCCCCCTCCACCAAACTTCACACCTGGCACAATGCAGTCAGTCAGGCGAGTCCTGTTCTCCTGGCCAGACTCGTCCATCGTATTGCGTGATTCGTCACTCCAGAGGACATGTCTGCATTGCTCGAGAGTCCAGTGGCGGGCGGTGGGCTTTGCACCAGTGCATCCTACGCTTTGCATTGCACTTGGTGATGCCAGGCTTGGTTGCAGCTGCTCGGCCATGGAGACCCACCCATTCCATGAAGCTCTCTCTCTTTATGCTGCACTGTTCTTGAGCTTTTGGAGGTCTGTAGCTTTTTGACTCTGCAGAAAGTTGGCGACTTCTGCACACCTCAGCATGCGCTGTCCCCGCTCTGTGATTTGACGTGGCCTACCACTTCGTGGCTGACTTGCTGCTGTTCCCAGTTGCTTCCACTTTGTTATAATACCACTGACAGTGGAATATTTAGTAGTCAATGGACTTATTGCACAGGTGGCATCCTATCACGGTACCAGGCTTCAATCCCCTGAGCCCCTGAGAGGGACTCATTCTGTCACTGATGATTGATTTGACGTGGCCTACCACTTCATGGCCGAGTTGCTGTTGTTCCCAGTTGCTTCCGCTTTGTTATAACACCACTAACAGGTGACCGTGGAATATTTAGTAGCGAGGAAATGTCACAAATGGACTTACTGGCATCCTATGACGGTCACAAGCTTAAATACACTGAGCTTGTGAGAGCGACCCATTCTGTCACAGATGTTTGTAGAAGCCAGCAGTCTGCATGCCGAGGTGCTCGATGTTATACACCTGTGGCCATGGAAGTGACTGGAACACCTGAATTCAGTAATTTGGAGGGGGGTTCCCAATACTTTTGGCAATATCGTGTATGTATTTTATAAAGTTTTCAAGCACAGCACCTCGGCACACCCACCACACGACGGACCACCCTGATTGGGACACAAGTGAGGTGGGTGACACCTTTTTTTTTTTTAAAACGGAGGCTGGAGTGCCAATCCTGGCACCAAAACCCCCAAAGTTCTCCTTTTTCAAAGATAAGACGGGAGCCACAAAAACATTTGGGGGAGCCACCTGTATAATGTCTTGATGTTTCCTGGCTGCAAATAGAAGAGTTTAAGTACAGAAGTGTACAGGCTCGAGTCCGAAACTGAACGGACTGGTGAGGTTGAGATGGGGGGTATTTAAAGTGCGGCAGAGGAAGTGAGGCAATTATGGCCGGAACAGGAAGTGACATCATCGGGCTCGTGACCATAAGGGGCGTCTTCTAGACCGGAAGTGACTTCATGGGGCTCGTGACCGAAAGGGGCGCCTTCTTGACCGGAAGTTACATCATCGAGCATGTGACCAGAAGGGGCGTCTTCTAGAACGGAAGTGACATCATGGGGCTCTTGACCGGAAGGGGCATCTTCTACACCAGAAGTGACATCATGGGGCTTGTGACTGGAAGGGGCATCTCATAGACAAGAAGTGACATCATAGGGCTCGTGACCAGAAGGGGCGCCTTCTAGACCAGAACTGACATCATCGCGCATGTGACCAGTAGGGGCACCTTGTAGACCAGAAGCGACATCATGGGGCTCGTGACCGGAAGGAGCGTCGTCTACACCAGAAGTGACATCATCGGGCATGTGACCAGAAGGGGCACCTTGTAGACAGGAAGTGACATCATGGGGGCTTGTGACCAGAAGGGGCGTCGTCTACACCAGAAATGTCATCATCGGGCATGTGACCAGAAGGGGCATCTTCTACACCAGAAGTGACATCATCGGGCATGTGACCAGAAGGGGCATCTTCTAGACCAGAAGTTACGTCATGGGGCTCGTGACCGCAAGGGGCACCTTCTAGACCGGAAGTGACATCTTCTGGACCGGAATTGACATCATGGGGCTCCTGACCGGAGGGGGGGGCATCTCGTAGACAGGAAATTACATCATGGGGCTCGTGACCAGAAGGGGCATCTTCTACACTGGAAGTGACATCATGGAGCTTGTGACCGGAAGGGGCGTTGTCTACACCAGAAGTGACATCATCGGGCATGTGACCAGAAGGGGCATCTTCTAGACCAGAAGCGACGTCATGGGGCTCATGACTGGAAGGGGCATCTTCTAGACAAGAAGTGACATCATGGGGCTCGTGACCAGAAGGGGCGCCTTCTAGACCAGAACTGACATCATCGCGCATGTGACCAGAAGGGGCACCTTGTAGACCAGAAGCGACATCATGGGGCTCGTGACCGGAAGAAGCGCCTTCTACACCAGAAGTGACATCATCGGGCATGTGACCAGAAGGGGCACCTTGTAGACAGGAAGTGACATCATGGGGCTTGTGACCAGAAGGGGTGTCGTCTACACCAGAAATGTCATCATCGGGCATGTGACCAGAAGGGGCATCTTCTACACCAGAAGTGACATCATCGGGCATGTGACCAGAAGGGACATCTTCTAGACCAGAAGTGACGGCATGGGGCTTGTGACCGGAAGGGGTATCTTCTAGACCAGAAGTGACGTCATGGGGCTTGTGACCGGAAGGGGTGTCGTCTACACCAGAAATGTCATCATCGGGCATGTGACCAGAAGGGGCATCTTCTACACCAGAAGTGACATCATCGCGCACGTGACCAGAAGGGGCACCTTGTAGACCAGAAGTGACATCATGGGGCTCCTGACCGACAGGGAAGTCTTCTACACCAGAAGTGACATCATCGGGCATGTGACCAGAAGGGGCATCTTCTAGACCAGAAGTTACGTCATGGGGCTCGTGACCGCAAGGGGCACCTTCTAGACCGGAAGTGACATCTTCTGGACCGGAATTGACATCATGGGGCTCCTGACCGGAGGGGGGGGCATCTCGTAGACAGGAAATTACATCATGGGGCTCGTGACCAGAAGGGGCATCTTCTACACTGGAAGTGACATCATGGAGCTTGTGACCGGAAGGGGCGTTGTCTACACCAGAAGTGACATCATCGGGCATGTGACCAGAAGGGGCATCTTCTAGACCAGAAGCGACGTCATGGGGCTCATGACCGGAAGGGGCATCTTCTAGACAAGAAGTGACATCATGGGGCTCGTGACCAGAAGGGGCGCCTTCTAGACCAGAACTGACATCATCGCGCATGTGACCAGAAGGGGCACCTTGTAGACCAGAAGCGACATCATGGGGCTCGTGACCGGAAGAAGCGCCTTCTACACCAGAAGTGACATCATCGGGCATGTGACCAGAAGGGGCACCTTGTAGACAGGAAGTGACATCATGGGGCTTGTGACCAGAAGGGGTGTCGTCTACACCAGAAATGTCATCATCGGGCATGTGACCAGAAGGGGCATCTTCTACACCAGAAGTGACATCATCGGGCATGTGACCAGAAGGGACATCTTCTAGACCAGAAGTGACGGCATGGGGCTTGTGACCGGAAGGGGTATCTTCTAGACCAGAAGTGACGTCATGGGGCTTGTGACCGGAAGGGGTGTCATCTACACCAGAAATGTCATCATCGGGCATGTGACCAGAAGGGGCATCTTCTACACCAGAAGTGACATCATCGCGCACGTGACCAGAAGGGGCACCTTGTAGACCAGAAGTGACATCATGGGGCTCCTGACCGACAGGGAAGTCTTCTAGACCAGAAGTGATGTCATGGAAGCCAGGCGGAATTTCCCCTAACGGGTCTGCAGTCGAAAAAGAGAAAGAATCAGAGCACCTCGCCACCCCCTGGTCTGGTGTGGAATTACCTTCCTTCGAGCCCTTTAGCTGCCTCGACCAGCCCCCCCGCACACGTGTGTGACACCCTGTAAGATGGAGGACCAGGGCTGGATGCAGATTACCTTCATACCCGGGACGGAGCAATCACAAGGTTAAGGGCCCAATGGAGTCGAGTCACTGCTGACATTTACGGGGTTCGAATCGGCAACCTCCCGACTGCCAGCGCAGATCCCTAGCCTCAGAGCCACCACTCCACCGGTATATTATTGTAAAAATGAAATAATTTATAGAACAGTTGGAGACACGGAGTGTCCCGAGTTAATCTGACCAGAATGCACTTCAACTCGAGACCCGGCACTCTCTGTGCTTTGGGTAGGGGACACACGGACTAGATATCAGACCCCTGCTAACACCCTTAGTACAAAGCCCGCCAGAGCCATTAGCGATTTTGGTCAGCCAGTCTGTCACTTTGTACACAAAGGCCTATCAGCTCAGTCTGGATTTCCTGGCAGAAGCACATCACATTCCTTAACAGAAATCAAACATATGGCTCCTCCAACTGCCAAGAAAGAAATCTGCGACTGTGCTACAGAGAAAACAAACAAACACAGCAACTGCTACGTGTTTGCGGACGGCAAAACGGCATGACGAAAAGCCAGCCATGGTGGAACAAAAACTGCCACCTCGGACGATTCGCCCAGGACCGACCGCTCCAGTGACAGGGTGACTTCACCTTTGGACCGCAGGGACAGCAGACGCCACCCCACTGGTTTAAAAAGCAGTGACGTTTCTTTCCGAGGGAACAAGCACAGCGTCCTAAGTCGCTCCGTCACACGGCCAGAAGCCAGAAAGCGGCGCCGCTTAAACTTCCCACACACCGGCATGGCGTCCAGCATGAAGGTGTGCAGTCGACGGATACCGATGTCCCCAACGCCTTTGATGATGAAGCACAGATGGGTCCGTCCCAAAGCCACTTGCAAAGTGCACCCCACTAGTTGTAAAGGAATGAAGTCTTCTCTCAGGGAGACTTGGCACAATGTCCTCATCTGCTCCGTCACACACGAGCCAGCAAGTGTGGCCAACTACACCTCCTACATACACGCCTAAGACGCCCAACACGCTTTAAACATCGGGAGGCTTCTTTAAGCTTTCTTGTCCAAATAAATAAAGGGCCCTCATAACAAAGCCTTACAATGCCCCCCGCCACCCCATTCCCCACAGACTCAAGAAAGACACTGGCACTCCATTTAAATTCCTGTGACACATTCTCAACAGGAGCCATCATGATGTTGTCACTATGCAGGACATTAAAGCAACCAGTGGGCAACACCAGAAGAGTTATACTGGGATTGCATTGGCAACGTATACCCGTAGAGTTATGGGAACAGTGACACCAGTGCACAGCACCGAGTACCACCCCACTCCAGCGGAGCCATGACACAGTGCAGACAACTGGAGCCATCATGTCACAGTGTGCACTGTCCCCTCAATGTTAAGGTTCAGACTGGGACAGTCTCCATAAGGGTTTGTCCCAAGTCACTTGCAAAACAAAGTCACACCATGCCAACACCCCCCATTCCCCTTGAAAAGGCACATGGCATCAAAAAAGACACTGGCACTCCATTTAAAGAGATGGACCAAGAAACTTCTGTGATCGCCTCAGAGGCCATTCATGATGTGGTCAGAATGCAGGACATTAAAGCGACCAGCAGGCAACGTGAGAATCGTAATACTGGGACAGCTATGGCAACGTATGCTTGTATTGTTATGGGAACAGTGACACCAGTGCACAGCACCGAGTGCCACCCCAACCCAGGGGAGCCATGACACAGTGCAGACAACGGGAGCCATCATGTCACGGTGTTCATTGCCCCCTCAATGATATGGACACTGACCCAGTCTGAACCTTGAGGCTTTGTCCCAAGTCACTTGCAAAACAAAGTCATACCATGCCAACACCCCCCATTCCCCTTGAAAAGGCACATGGCATCAAAAAAGACACTGGCACTCCATTTAAAGAGATGGACCAAGAAACTTCTGTGATTGCCTCAGAGGCCATTCATGATGTTGTCACTATGCAGAACATTAAAGCAACCAGCGGGCAACGTGAGAATTGTTATACTGGGATTTCTGGGTCAGCGTTCTCCCGCAGAGCTATCGGGAACGGTGACACCAGTGAGCACAGCACAGCACCGAGTGCCACCTCAGTGCAGCGGAGCCATGACACAGTGCAGACAACTGGAGCCATCATGTCACGGTGGGCATTGCCCCTCAAGGATATGGAGACTTGAACCTTAAGGTTTTGACCCAAGTCATTTGCAAAACAACGCCTTACAATGCTGATCCCCCCCCCCCATTCCATTTTTAAAAAGGCAAGCCACTAGCAAAACAAAGTCGTTCAATGCCAGCCCACCCCATCCTCTTTGAAAAGCCACACGGGTTCAAAGAAGACACTTGTGGGCAACACACAGTCAGTATGCAGGACACCAAAGCAACCAACAGGCAACATAAGAAATGTTATACTGGGATTGATATGGCAGCGAATACCCATGGAGGAATGGTGACACCAGTGAGCACCACAGCGCAGCACCGAGTGCCACCCCAGTCCAGCGGAGCCATGATAATGATATCTGAATGTGGTATGCATTGAGCCCCAGTCCTCCCATAGCGACACAGAGACTGACCCAATCTGAAGCTTAAAGTGTTTGTTCCAAGCCAGTAGTATAACAAAGTCGTTCAATGCCAGCCCACGCCATCCTCTTTCAAAAGCCACACGGGTTCAAGGAAGACACTTGTGGGCAACACACAGCCAGTATGCAGGACACCAAAGCAGCCAACAGGCAACTTAAGAATCGTTATACTGGGATTGATATGGCAGCGAATAACCGTGGAGCTATGGAGTCATGTGCCCCCAGTCTGGGGCTTAAAGAGTTTATCCCAAGCTGTGTGCAAAACAAAGCCTTACAATGCCAACCCAGGCCACCCCCCACCCCCTGCCCCTTCCTTTCAAAAGGCACACAGGTTCAAGAAAGACACCCACCATTATACTGGGATTGATATGGCAGCATACACAAGTTAAAGAGTTATGGGCAGAGAATACCCTTAGAGTTATGGGAACAGTGACAGCAGTGAATGCCACAGCAGGGCACACCGAGTGCCACCCCAGTCCAGCGGAGCCATGATAATGATATCTGAATGTGGTATGCATTGGCGCCCTCCATCCCCCAGCGATACAGAGACTGACCCAGTCTGAAGCTTAAAGGGTTTCTCCCAAGCCACTAGCAAAACCGGGCCTTACAATGCCAACCACCCACCCACCCAGCCCTCTCATTCAAAAGCCCCAGAAATTCAAGAAAGACGCTCACCATCAACACACAATCAGTATGCAGGACATCAAAGCAACCAACAGGCAGCTTAAGAATCAATGATACTCGGAGTGCAATGGCAGCGAATAACCCGTGGAGCTATGGGAGCAGTGACAGCAGTGAGTGCCACAGCAGGGCACACCGAGTGCCACCCCAGTCCAGCGGAGCCATGATACGGTGCACATAGCTCGAGTCACCTGAATGTGGTGTGCACTGCCTCACAATGACATGGAGACTCACCCGGTCTGAACCTTTATTGTTTGCCCCGAGCCACTTGCAAAACAACGAATTCCGATGCCAACCCAAAGCACCCACCCCCCTGCCCCCTCCTTTCAAAAGGACAAGAAACTCAAGAAAGACAACACACAAGTCAGTATGCAGGACATCAAAGCAACCAGCAGGCAACGTAAGAATCGCTATACTGGGATTGATATGGCAGCATGCACAGTTAGAGTAATGGGAACAGTGCCACCAGTGAGCACCACAGCAGCGGAGCCATTGACACTGATATCTGAATGTGGTATGCATTGCCCCCACAATGACATAGAGACTGAACCTGTCTGAAATTTAAGGTTTTGACCCAAGTCACTTGCAAAACAAAGCCTTACAATGCTGACCCCCCCACCTCCCACCACCATTCCACTTTTAAAAAGGCAAGCCACTAGCAAAACAAAGTCGTTCAATGCCAGCCCACCCTATCCTCTTTGAAAATCCACACGGGTTCAAGGAAGACTCTTGTGGGCAACACAGTCAGTATATGCAGGACATGAAACAAACCAGCAGGCAACGTAAGAAACGTTATACTGGGATTGCTGTGGCAGCGAACACCCATGGAGCTATGGAGCCATGTGCCCCCAGTCTGAAGCTTAAAAAGAGTTTATCCCAAGCCGTGTGCAAAACAAAGCCTTACAATGCCAACCCAAAGCCTCACCCCTTCCTTTCAAAAAAGCACACAGATTCAAGGAAGATGCTCACCATCAACACACAGTCATTAGGCATGACACCAAAGCAACCAGCAGGCAACGTAAGAAACGTTATACTGGGATGGATATTGGCAGCATACACAGTTAAAGAGTTATGGGTAGCGAACACCCTTAGAGTTATGGGAACAGTGACAGCAGTGAGTGCCACAGCAGAGCACCGAGTGCCACCCCAGTCCAGCGGAGCCATGACACTGATATCTGCATGTGGTATGAATTGCCCCCACAATGATATAGAGACTGAACCTGTCTGAACTTTAAGGGTTTGACCCAAGTTTCTTGCAAAACAAAGCCTTACAATGCTGACCACCCACAAACCACACACACACCACTGCCCTGCCACTCAAAGTCAAGACAAAACAAAGTCGTTCAATGCCAGCCCACCCCATCCACACGGGTTCAAGGAAGACACTTGTGGGCAACACACAGTCAGTATGCAGGACATCAAAGAAACAAGCAGGCAACGTAAGAATCGCTATACTGGGATTGATATGGCAGCATGCACAGTTAGAGTAATGGGAACAGTGACACCAGTCAGCACCACAGCGCAGCACCAAGCGCCACCCCAGTCCAGCAGAGCCATGACACTGATATCTGAATGTGGTATGCATTGAGCCCCAATCCCCCCATAGCGACACAGACTGACCCAATCTGAAGCTTAAAGAGTTTGTTCCAAGCCAGCAGCAAAACAAAGTCATTCAATGCCAGCCCACGCCATTCTCTTTGAAAAGGCACACTGGTTCAAGGAAGACACTTGTGGGCAACACAGTCAGTATGTAGGACATCAAAGCAACCAGCAGGCAACCTAAGAAACGTTATACTGGGATTGATATGGCAGCGAATACACCATGAAGGAATGGTGACACCAGTGAGCACCACAGCGCAGCACCGAGTGCCACCCCAGTCCAGTGAAGCCATGATACTGATATCTGAATGTGGTATGCATTTCCCCACAACGATATAGAGACTGACCCAGTCTGAAGCTTAAAGAGTTTCTCCCAAGCTTCTAGCAAACTAAAGCCTTACAATGCCAACCAACCCCAGCCCCCTCATTCAAAAGGCCCAGGGGTTTAAGAAAGACGCTCACCATCAACACATAATCAGTATGCAGGACATCAAAGCAACCAGCAGGCAACGTGAGAAACGGTATACTGGGATTGCCGTGGTAGCAAATAACCGTGGAGTTATGGGAATGATGGCACCAGTGAGCACCACAGCACAACACAGAGTGCCACCCCAGTCCAGAGGAGCCATGATGAGGTGCATACAACTGGAGCCATTAAGATGTGGTGTGCATTGCCCCCACGATGAAGTACACACACTGACCCAGCACCGTACTCTGCAGCGAAGGGTGCCCAGACCAGGACACGTGGGAAGCACGATGAAGTAATCCGGGGGCCCATGATTAACTGATTACCACCTGACTCCACACGTATTCAATACCAAGAACCAAGATTCTGCTCTGATCACCTCGACTGGAGCCACCATGATGTACAGACTGAATCAGCCCACCCAATGCAGCGTGTAATTACTGTTGAGCACCAACCTGGAGATGTGGAGAGCACGAAAAACTAACGACGGGGCCCACGACCAAGTGAGTGCCCTCTCCATTCCACATACATTGAAAGATATAAACCAAGACTATGAACTAAGATATCAACTTCCCAACAGTGTTCAGAAGCCATTAAGAAGTCAAACACAATGTCAGGTTATATCGCGCCTTGATGTGTGGAGCACAAGTCACAAGAGGTTCTGCTCAGTCTTTATAACACACTGGTGAGGCCTCATCTGGAGTATTGGGTGCAGTTTTGGTCTACAAAAAGGACATAGCAGCACTAGAGAAGATCAAGAGAAGGATGAGGGGATGAGTTATAAGGAAACATTAAAAGAGCTGAGCCTTTACAGTTTAAGGAAAAGAAGATTAAGAGGAGACCTGACTGAAGTGTTTAAAATTATGAAGGGAGTCCAATGGGAACGAGACGGTGACTTTAAAATGAGTTCATCAAGAGCACGGGGACACAGATGGAAACTTGTTAAGGGGAAATTTTCACACAAACATTAGGAAGTTTTTCTTTACACAAAGAATAATAGACACTTGGAATAAGCAACCAAGTAGTGTGGTGGGACAGTAAGAGGTTGGGAACCTTCAAAACTCAACTTGATGTTTTTTTTGGAAGAAATAAGCGGACAGGACTGGCAAGCTTTGTTGGGCTGAATGGCCTGTTTCTCGTCCAGAGTGTTCTAAAGATGCTGCTGTGATCGCCCATCCAGCATATC